>NC_134796.1:24075677-24115677 GCF_046742065.1 Oratosquilla oratoria
GACTAGTTACCCCAACTAGTCGCTCCGGAGCAACATCCTATGCTTCGGCTGTAAAGAAAACATACAGAACCATTGAAACGCAAACTGAAAGCAAGCACTCCGATAAGGACAAAGATCTCCGCCCACCTACCAAACAAACCATGCACTCGCACCTTCCTTCCCCGACCATCCCAGAGCTTCCCATACGTGTGCCTACCCGCATGGAAGAGGATGTTCCCACGGAGATCGCCCGCTCCTGTAAGCGACTATTAAGTCCGATATCCAGCCCAGACTGAGCATCGGGGCAAAACACACCTCTCCCACTGAGGCCAAGAAAGGAAGAAATCGAAGCAAATAAAAAATAAATAAAAAATAAACATACCTCATGCAATCACAATATCATCCATATACAACCATTCTCCATTCACCCCTGTCTTCTGTCCTCTCCCGTCCCTCCTCAACAGACATTCCCCTCTTCCCCAAAGCCCCCTTCACCCCATCCATCCACCTCATCCTAGGACGCCCCCTCATGTTCACTTCCTCCACATCTGCCTTCCATACCTCTTTTACTAGTCTTTCTTCACTCATTCTTTCCATGTGTCCAAACCATCCTAATATTCTTTCATCAACCCTATCTCCCAACTCCCTCTCCACCCCTGTTCTCCTCCTCACCTCCTCATTTATCACTCTATCTAGCCTAGTAACCCCCATCATACTTCTCAGACACCTCATCTCAAAGACATTCAAACTCCTTCTCTCTTCTTCTCTTATGTTCCATGTTTCTGCCCCATACAGTGCTGTTGGCACAAAAAATAAACAAATAACTAAATAAAAATGAAAAAAATGAAAATAATCCAGTGGAATTGCCGAGGTATTAGAAATAAAGTAAATGATCTATCTATTTTCAACTCTATGAACAACCCCTCAGTTATGTGTCTACAGGAAACATTCCTAAATCCCAGTGTTCAATTACATCTGAAAGCTTTACCATCTATAGGAAGAACAGGTTCGCGCCTGGAGGGGGGTCACAGTTGCTGTCAGCGACTGCCTTCCCCAGGCGGAGCTGCCACTATCCACAACCTTGGAGGCAGTTGCTGTCAAAACGAAAGTACAGAACAAATTTGCGTCCATCTGCTCCATATATTTGCCTCTAGACCAACCATTTCCGCTACAGGAGGTAAATAAACTTATAAGACAGCTGCCCCACCATAAACTTATAGTCAGAGACTTTAACTCCCACTATCACATATGGGGGAGTGATAGAACATATGCTCGAGAGGAGCAGATGGAGGTAGTTCTGAATATCAACAACCTGGTCCTCCTAAACACTGGCGATCCCACTCGTGTAGACAATGCTAGGGGCACTTTTTCATGCATCGATTTATCCATATTATCTCCCGCGCTGTCTGACGACATAGAATGGACTACGCATGACGACACCATGTTCAGCGATCATTTCCTAGTCATCCTAAAATTAGGGGGTGACCACGTTACGGCTGCTCCTATGAAGACAACCCACCCCCTACCTCTCCCAAATTCATCATGAGGAAAGCCAACTGGGAAATGTATCGACGTACTACCAAAGTCAACACCACAGGGGACAATATGGATGACAAAGTAATCAATTTAACATTACCATTTTGAATTCAGCGCATAAGCACATATCAAAGACTTCGGTATTTCACAAGCATAGAGTTCCTTGGTGGATATCAGACTGCAGAAAAGTATTTTGCAAACGGAACAGGGCTTATCGAACTTATAAAAACAGCCCAATTTTACCAAACTTGATTACTTTTAAAAAGGCGCAAGCATAGGCCCGTAAAATCATTAAACAATCCAAGCGAAACTCTTGGTGTGATTTTATTTTCGACAATTAACATGCACACCCCTCTAATGCAGATTTGGTCAGCCGTCCGAAGAATTGACGGCAAACATGCACCTACCATAAAGACTTTGACATTAGGAACCATATTTATTGATACGCCCACCTACATCACAAACATAATAGCAGATACATTTACACAAACAAGCAACACAAATAACTATTTGCCAACATTCTTACAGCATAAACAAAGACTGGAAGCAGAGCCACTGGTCTTCCGTACACATACCACGAATATAATACCCCCTTCCAACTACACGAGCTTAACAAGCTTTAAGCTCGTGTAGATTGACCTCTGCTGGCCCGGATGAGATTATGTATGAGATGCTGCAACATCTAAATTCAATCTCGCTTTACAAATTACTCGAACTGTACAACGAATTTTGGATTAAACATGACTTCCCAGAAACATGGAGGCATGCCCACGTCATACCTATTCTCAAAAAGGGAAAGGACCCAAAGAGTCCTTCTTCTTATCGCCCTATAGCGCTTACCAACTACTTATGCAAAGTATTAGAACGTATGGTCAATAACAGATTAAAATTCATTCTCGAATCTCAAGATTTAATAGTTCCTGCCCCATGTGGTTTCAGGAAAAATCGAAGTAGTCTCGACCATTTGGTCAATTTAGAACATGATATCCTTTCTAGTTTAGAGAAGAAAGATTTCCTTGTAGCTTGTTTCCTAGATACAGAAAGAGCCTACGGCATGACATGGCGACGTGGTATTCTCGAAAAACTCTATGCACTTGGCCTTAGAGGGAACCTCCCTATTTTTATTCAAAACTTTTTAATAGAACGAACATTCTCCGTCAAAGTTTAAGATTATTTTTCATCAGTACGCATACAAGAAAATGGCGTACCACAGGGAAGTGTGTTGAGTCCCACAGTAAATGCCTTGGGTGATTAAAAAGTGTAATGAGAAATAGACATATGGGAATAAATGGTTAATGGAAATTGAATGAAGGAATGATTGTGCCGACAGCACTGTATGGGGCAGAAACATGGAACATAAAAGAGGAAGAGAGGAGGAGTTTGAATACGTTTGAGATGAGGTGCCTGAGAAGAAGTATGAGAAAGGGTTACTAGGATGGACAGAGTGAGAATGAGAATTGGGGTGGAAAGGGAATTGGGAGATAGGGTTGATGAAAGAATATTAGGATGGTTTGGACACATGGAAAGAATGAGTAAAGATTAGTAAAAGAGGTGTGGAAGGCAGATGTGGAAGGAGTGAACATTAGGGGGCGACCAAGGATGAGATGGATGAATGGGGTAAAAGTTGCATTGGGAAAGAGGGGGGTGTCTGTTGAGGAAGGACGGAAGAGGACAGAAGATAGGGGTGAGTGGAAAATGGTTGTGTATAGATGATGCTGGAATGCATGGAAGGGAGTGAGTGGGAGATGGGGGATAGGGAAGTATGTGTGAAAGATATTTTTACGCAGTCCGAAGGGATTTCTCCCCGTCTTCTCATTTTCTGCATGAGGGAACGGAGAAGGGGGTCGCCGATTAAATGAAATAGTCTTGCTGTGTATGTGCTGTATCTTGTTACATTTCTTCTCACCCAGGGTAGTGGGCGAGAAGCAGGGAAGACCGGCCATCCAGGAGCTAAAATAAAGGGGAGGGAAGGGAGTAAATGGGAGTGAAGTACATGGGGATGGAATGGGTGGGAGTGGATTTTATGCCTTTGTTTTTGGCTACTTCCCTTGAAAGGGTGAAAAAGCCGTTGGTATATATATATATATGTATATATGTATATATATATATATATATTATATGATACTACATATATATATATATATACATATATATATAATACATATATAATATATATATGATAAATGTATTATATATATATATATATATATATATATATATATATATATATATATATATATATATATATATGAAGGTGGAATAAAGAAGTCACGGGTCTAGTTCCGAGTTTCTGAGTTTATTCCTGACCGGTTTCGCTCTTGAGCACAACCGGTCAGGAATAAACTTAAAAAACTTGGAACTAGACCCGTAACTTATTTTTCCACCTTCATCGACTTGTCACAATGTACCAGCATATATATATATATATATACATATATATATATATATATATATATATATATATATATATACATATATATATATATATATTTATATATATATATATATATATATATATATACTGTATGTATATATATATATATAATATGTGTGTGTATATATACATATATATATATACATATACTGTATATATAATATGTGTATATATATACATATATGTGTATATACATATGTATGTATATATATATATATATATATATATATATATATATATATATATATATGTATGTACACGCACACACCCACAAACACACACACACATATATATATATATATATATATACATATTTATATACATATATATATACATACATACATACATATATATATATATATACATATATATATGTGTATACACATATATATGTATATACCAAGGACTACTATTATACAGGACGTGCACACCCAGATTCCTGGCTCCGCTAGCGGGGGCCATTGATTTCTTTGTAACCTAGCATTTTATATTGGACAAATATATCAAAACTAGAAACCTAACATTGTATATAGGACAAATATATCAAGTACTGACTTATTCAATGCAGTATAAGTTAATATAAAATATTATAGTGAAATAAGAAATTATTTTTAAAGCACTCTTATGCTTTGAAGTACCAATTTTAACCGGACTTAACATGTATCATTGTATGAGGTTACTGGACACTTTAAAGGAGCCCAAGTTGCTGTTGTTTTACATTTTACAAAATGGGTTGTAGTTAAACCTTTGTGATTGTAAACAAACAAACATTCACACAAATAAACAGACATAGAATCAAAAGCTTACCAGACTGCAGCGATTAATCAGCGAGCCGGGTCTTCTTTACAGAGATCTGTTGAAGGAATGCATTCTTCTGCTGGTCTTTCTCTAGGTTGTGGAGTCCATTCAGAAGAACATTTGCCAGACGACGGAACATCTTGGGACAGTCAATGTCAATCCCACTGAAGCTGGCCAGTGTTGACAAGATCCCCATCAGTCTTTTCCGGCAGCAGGAACGGTGACGGGCTTTCTTGATGAAACACAGTCCACATCTGACAAGATCAAAAGTGCACACATGTGGAGTTGTCAGGGAACCTCTGGACACTGTCTCGATAAAGTCCTTCACGTCACTGGTCACAAGAGGTTCCTCGGCGTTGAAGACCACATCGTCCGCGCACTTCGTCTCAAGCCACCCCGCCACATAGGCCGTACTGCACTCTTCATTCACAGTCAGTGTCACATCTGTGGTGCACCTCTCAATAGAGGCTGCATCCTCTAGGTCAACTGCAGTCCCCAAGCAGGTATGTTCCTTCGACACAGGGTGGACATCGATGGACTGGAGGTTTACGGCAGCATATCTCGTGAGGCGCTGCTTGCATGCGGAGAACACATCCCCAGTGGTCATGAAAGAGTTTGCACCAGTTGATTGACGGTAGATTGAGAACTCCCCATCAACCCGGTCACTCTGGATCTCACGAAGCAAGACATAATGGAAGTCAGCGTTTCTGAACAAGTAGCGGCAAACGGCAATCAGTCCCTGCATAGTCTGCACTAGTGCATTCTTGGTGTCATGGGTGAAACACTTGATTCGATTTGCTCCATGTCCTGAAGAAGCCTCTTGAAAAATCAACAGGAAAGTCTGCAGGCTGGTTGACTAGGGATCCAGAACATCTCGATATGGATCGTTCATGCGCTGATCTTGCCCCTTCCCAGATAAATTCACTAAATTCCACCAGTTGATGATGATTTGGATGAGCTTAGCAGTGTTATGACATCCTCTGAGCTTCAATGAAGCTACAACCTTTTCATTGAAGACCTTCAAGACATGCTGCACATTTTGTAGTTGAAGTCGTGAGGGGTTGACAGCAAATTTAATGAGGGGAGTAGTCTTCAGAATACTACCTTTCTCTGACTCGTACAGTTCCTTGATGTCAGCAAATGATGTTGTTTTATTGTCAAGACTGATCTTCTGGCACTTCTCACTGATCCAGTTGTTGCGGAGAAACCAGACACGCTCTTTGTCAAGAGGGTATTTGGCTGTGGCACGGCAATCACCCGGAAAATTAAACAGCTTACAGTACTGTTGGTTTATCTTGTGGTTGTCTGTGATAGACCCGATGACACGCCCACCTGCCCTCTCAACAGCAGTGCCGCCTCCTTCACACGCTCAAGCTGATATGCTGCTGTGAGCTTGTGGACGGATGTCACAGAAATCATAATACTAGGTCCTTTGTGCAACGACTTCATCATAGTACATAGCATAGAAGTGGCCTTGTAGTCTGCCTTGTTCACTGCCATGCCACTCAGAACCCCACCAGAAAATGCAGCAGTTGGCCGAATCTGTACTTCATCTATCAAGAGAAATACATTCTTCTGCTGCGGTGTCTTCACTTTGGCAAATGTTTCCCTCATCACCTGATCCTTGTCAATAGATGAAGTGATGTACTGCAGCTTGCGTTTGCTTGGCAGCACCAAAAAGTCTCTGAGCTGTTCATAACTACCCTTGGGGTATGATTCAAGAGCAAAACAATAATCATTCATGGAAAACTGTTTCAGTGATAAAAGTTCCAAATGACGTGTCAAAAATACCAGCTTCTTCTCATTCTCGGTGTTCACACAGGCTGACATGTGGGTTTGAAGAACAGTGACAACAATCTCAATCATTTTGTCAAACAGGATGTCATAGTTAATTGCTGAGCGCACAGCTTCGGCGAACTGACCATACGACCTCAAACCATTGTAGGGATGAAGTGTCTTACCCAGTGGTACACTAATGCCTTTCTTGAATGCACGGCAGATCAGTGGGCTACACAACATGGGCGTGTTTTCGACAATCACAGAGAGGCAGCACTCACTGAAATTTTCTGTCATGAACAGACACACTAACCTTTCTTCCGATCTTGAAATAATTAAGTTCTTGTACTACTTCTGTAGGTCACGCTCAGGTCTAAAAGCATTAAATGAAGTAATCTTATCTTTCTGAAGAAAATCCCTCAGTTGCTTGTCTTCGGCCTTCGCCGGGCGAAGTACAGGTTTTGAAGATGGCAGACATGAAACAGGCACATTGAAGACACTGGGAGGGATCGCAGGTCGCGTAGAACCACCAGGCAATTTGATAGAAGGAGGGTTAGCACCCCAGTGTTTCTCACAAATGAAAAATCTGTCAGAATCAACAACAAAGTTCTTACGTGGTGGTAGCACATCAAGCCACTTCTGTCTTTCATAACGGTCTTTTGGCAGTCGAAACACTCGGCACCTGTTATCCTTGTTATAATTACCGTTGCAGTTCACAACACCACACTTATTCGGCATTTTGAATACACAAAATCAGCAAGAAAGAACCTATGAAGAACCAAACAAACAAACAAAATCAGCAAGAACCTATGTAAACAAACACTATCCACTTCTAAATGCAGCCACAATGTATGTATATATATGTATATGTATGTATATATATATATATATATATATATATATATATTTACTTCAGTTTACTTCTCCAGGAGGAGGATAGTTCACCCATTGTTTTCCAAACACAGTTTCACAAACCTTGCGGTGGAGTGCGGGAGTAGAAAGAGGCAACTCCTCGCCGCCTGATACAAGAAAACACGCTGCGTCGCAATGACTTTATCTGAAATTTCCTCCAAGAAATCCAAAGGGGGAACAGTGGCATATCTATACATCCAGTCCTGCACGTGATTAATAAGGCTGAACTCGCGATAAAAGGCACGCGTACGCACGCATCCACGCACACTCACACACACGCACACACACGCACGCACACACACACACACACACACACACACACACACACACACACACACACACACACACACGCACGCACACACACACACGGGTCAAAAAAGTAAACTCGGAAAAAGACCTTGGAGTAATGATCAGCAAAGACTTGACACCGGATAAGCATATTAGTAAAATAGTCGGAGAAACCTACAATTTATTAAAGTCAGTAAAAGTGGCATTTGCCTATTTGGACGAGGAAATGATAGAAAAAAATTAACCACACTAATAAGACCAAAACTCGAGTACGCAGCAACACTATGGACACCCAGTACCAAAAAGAATATAAAAAAATTAAAGAATACAAAGAGCAACGGCAAAGATGGCACCAACTCTTTCCAAAATGACATATGCACAAAGACTGTCCAAATTAGAATTACCAACTCTGGAACAAAGAAGGGAAAGAGAAGACCTACTAACTATCTATAGAACTATGAAGGGAATGGAAATCTTAGATAAGAATGATTTTTTGAAATGGGACAATGGAAAAACAAGAGGACAAGAAAAGAAACTAAAGAAAAGATAATTACAGAAAGATCTGAAAAAAATAGCTTCCCACACAGAGTGATAGATACTTGGAACAAATTAGATAAAGAAACAGTGTGTGCAGACACAATTCAAGATTTTAAGAAAAAAAAATTATGCTGAGAGATACAAAGACAGGTTGCCACGAGCATAGCTCCCTTCCCGTATAATACAAGTAGGTAAATACTAGGTAAATACACACACATACACACACACACACACACACACACACAAACACACACACCGGTCGAAGTGACAACGAAGTTTGAAACTCCAGGAAAACTTCAAGTTTCGTCGATCTCAACGACGAGGGAGTACATTTGTTGTATTAATAGAGAAGGGGAAAGCTCGTGGTGCTATGAGAAGGTGAAAAAAGGAGAAAGGGAGGGATTACTGAGGAAAATGGAAGGAAATGAGGAAGGAGACGAACGGGCTTCCCCGGACGTCAGAAGAAATGTCAACATGAAGGTTGTAGACGACGCAGGTGAAGTCGATCATACCAGTAAAGGCACTAAAATTAGAAATATAGATAAGAACAACACAATAGAAAGTGGAGATAATGATTTCCATGGATTTAATGAGGAAGGGATGCCAGCCTCCCCCGATTAGCAAGTCTAGAGGAAAAACTGGAGAAAATGATCGAACACAAGGAGGTTAGGTTCAGCCAACTTACACGGATTACGCAAAGAGTTGATAAACTGGAAGAACTAAAGGAGAATCAAAACCTAACTAAAGAAATATAAGAATTAAAATGACAGTTAAGAGAAGTAAAGGATGAGAATGAGGAATTAAAGAATAATAATAAAGAGAATAAAGAGTCCATAGCAAAAGAAGTACAGGGTTGGAAATAAGTCCAAGAGAAAAACAAATTTTTATTTAGAGATATAGCAACACAACAGATGAAAGAACAAACTAAGGACACAGTTATTAAAGTGGTGAGAGAGAAGGAGAATGTAGTAAGAAATCTTCGGACAAAAAGAAATGTATAATTATGTTAGGGATGGAAGAAAAGCATAATCCAAATAGGACTACAAGAGTAAAGGAGAAGGAAAAGGTAAACAAGATATTAGATGTAGTTCAAGAGAATGAACAAGAAACAGGGAAAGAAATTGAAGAAATATATAGAATAGGGAAATATAATACAGATAAGTCCAGGCCAATTAAAGTTTAATTCAGGTCACAAACGACACCAGAGAATATCTTAGCAAAAACAGGGAAACTAGCGAAAAGTGATCAATATGAACAGGTGTGGATAAAAAGATAGATGAATAAAGAGGAAAGAGAGGATGAAAAACCAAAAAGAATAGAAGCTAAGGAAAAAAACGAGAACAGAACAGAGTCAGACAAAGAGAAATTCTATTGGAGAGTAGTGGATATGAAAGCGAGGAAATGGTTCAAAGTAGAGAAGAACGGAAGGGAAACAGAAAACATAATGGAAGTAGCAGAAAATTAAAAGTGTCTTACACAAATATAGATTGCTAAATAACAGGCTTGAACGAACTGAATGATTACCTAAAGGAAAAAGAACCGGACATAATGGGAATTGTAGAGACAAAATTGAAATGTCCACTACCACCCAAAAGTGTAGGACATGGTGCATATAATTATTGGATTAGAAACAGAGAGGTAAAACAAGGGGGTGGAGTTATGTTCCTGACTAAGAAGGATATAAACGTGAGGAATGTCACATATGGAAAGAATAGAGTAGAGATGATTATGATGGAAGTGGAGGACAAGGATGGGAAGAGCTGGAAGTTTGTCGTAAATTATGTGTCTCCTAAAACGGCTTCATGGGAAGAGAGAGAACACAAAAATATGTTAGAAGACACAAGGATAACACTAGATAAGATAATGGAAGATGGAGGAAGAATAGTTATAATGGGCGACTTTAACTTATAGCAATGTGCTGGGAATAGATGACAGTGAAGGGTGGAGACTACCCATGGGGTTGATATGATTATAGAACATACAATGATGCAATGTATACAGGAGAATACTAGGTATAGAAATGAGGAAGAACCATCGAGACTGGACCTACTAATCACATCAGAACCAGAAATAGTGGACAAGATTGAATATAGGACACCAATGATTAAAATTGACCACATATTGGTTGAACTGGAACTAAATGAGGTAAAATACATGGAAAAAACGAACAATATAGAAAGGGAAGATTGATGTATGGAAAAACAAATTTTGATAAAATAAGAGATTTTTTTTCAAAAAGCAGACTGGGAAAAGGATACACAAGGAGGAAGCAACAGTAGAAGAGAAATGGAATATTTTGACAAAAAATTATTAAGAAGGGGTGGAAAAATATATTTCAAGACAAAAACAAGAAAAAGGATATGTAAAGTGTTGGTACAACAATAGATGTAGGGAGTTAAAAGACAAAAGGGATAAAGCTTGGATAAAATGGAAGGAAGACAAAAGACCTGAAAAATGGAAACGATATACTAGTTATAGAAATCAATATGTACAAGTGTACAGAGAAGAAAAGAGAAAATGCGAAAAAGATGTCAAAGAAAAATGTAAAGATTAACCAAACTATTTTACAGATTTGTAAACAACAAACTGAAAAACAAACAAGAATTAGAGAAACTACGACAAGGAGGACTTGAATACACAGATGAAATAGAAATGGCAGAAATTATGAACAAGCATTTTAAATCGGTGTTTACGAGGGAGAACATACAACTTAGAGATGTCGAGTGGGAGGAGAAAGTCCCCCCTATGAAAGAGATTGAAGTAACAAGGAATGAAATAATGAATCACTTGAGTAATCTCGATGTCAGAAAATCGCATGGACCAGATGAAATGGCAAACTGGATTTTGAGAGAATGCACGAATGAACTAACAGACAAAATGCATTGTCTAATAAGCAGTTCATTGAAAGAAGGAAAAGTTCCAGAAGATTAGAAAAGAGTAATTATAGTACCAATATATAAAGGGGGAAACAAGGAAGACCCTACTAACTATAGACCGGTCTCTCTTACAAATATGATAGCGAAATTTTTTGAAAGAATGATCAAAATTAGATGGGTAAGGCATTTGGAGAAAAAAACAACGTACTAAATCCAAGACAATTTGGATTTAGACAAGGACGATCATGCGTCACAAACTTGATGTATTTCTATTCAAGACTAATAGATGTATTACAAGAAAGAGATGGATGGGGTGAATGTGCATTTCTAGACCTGAAAAAAGCCTTTGATAAGGTACCACATAGGAAATTATTAAAGAAATTAGAAACTACAGGAGGAATACAGAGCAAATTGCTGAAGTGGATGGAAAACTTCTTGCATGAAAGAAAAATGAGAGTGGTGATAAGAGATAAACATTCTAATTGGGATGAAGTGATTAGTGGTGTTCCACAAGGAACAGTTCTGGCTCCAATAATGTTTGCTATATATATATTAATGATATGGATAAAGGAATTGAAAGTTATATGAGCTTCTTTCCGGACGATGCAAAATTGTTGAAAAAGTGAGCACTGTAGAAGATTGTGAGTCGCTGCAGAGTGATCTCAATAAACTATGGGAGTGGAGTAGGAAGTGGGAGATGGAATTCAATATTAAGAAGTGTAGCATAATGGAATTTGGAAGAAGCAAAAAAGAATAGTGGGATCATATAAATTGGGAGAGGAAGAAATTAAAAAAGTAGAAAATGAGAAGGACCTGGGTGTCATTATTATGAATATGTCCCCTGAGAAACATATAAACAAATTTTTTGCAGAAACTTATAATATAATAAGAACAATCAAAGTGGCATTTACATACCTGGACGAAGAAATGTAAAGAAAATACTAGTCACTTTGATAAGACCAAGATTGGAGTATACAGCGACGACGTGGTCACCAAGTGCAAAAAAAGTATAACAAAACTTGAAAGAATACAAAGAGCAATTACGAAATTGGCACCAACACTCTCAGAACTATCATATGAGGAGAGACTACCAAAACTTGAACTATAGACATTAGAGCAAAGAAGAGAGAGAGGAGACTTGATAAATATTTATAGAATCATGAAAGGCATAGAAACTATTGATAGAGAGGATTTAATAAAATGGGATAGTAGAGATACAAGAGGATACGGAAAGAAAATAAAGAAAGACAGTTACAGAAGAGACCTGAAAAAGAACAGCTTTCCCCATAGGGTAATAGACGGTTGGAACAAGTTAGATGAAAATGTGGTGTATGCAAAAACGACACACGAATTTAAAAACACTCTAGGTAAAACGAAATGTGAAGACGGGACACTACGAGCACAGGTCCCTTTCCCGTAAAATACAAATACGTAAAAAACAACTAGGTAAACACACACACACACACACACACACACACACACACACACACACACACACACACACACACATGCATAACCTACTAAGTATTCGGTAACCTCATCTTTTACATTGGCTAGTGTTATGTTTCAGTCGACCTTCACCTGAATGGAAATAATAGATACTGACTGGAAGTGCCATTGCTTTGCAGAGAAAACGGCCTCAAAATTGTAATTCGTTGCACAATTCCTTTTAGAGCGTTTCTTTTAATCAACATTCTCACCGTAACTTTACAATCAATTAAATAAGATTTGTGAAAGACTCCTTTATCCACGCATTCAGTTGAAATAACTCATTATGTCATATCCAAATTACAGTACATTTTTATACGGCCTTTAAGCATTACATTCAATGCTACGATGGTGCCACACCTAATTTGCATTTATATGTCTCCACTACCTATGTACATCATGTTCTACGGTGCAAAGGTGTCACATATCATCCATTTCCCGTATCTCTGTACCTATACATTCTCTATACAAAGGGAAAGATATTTAAATTATGTCACAATAACAGAAAAAATATTGACACACTCTTCCGCCACACACACACACACACACACACACACACACACACACACACACACACACACACACACACACACACACGCACGCACGCATGCACGCACGCACGCACATACACACACACACACACACACACGCACACACACACACACAAACGTCGGACTACCAGCGAAGATTGGAACTCTGGAAAGAAACACAATTTTCGTGGATTACAGCGACGTGGGAGTACCTGTGTTGTATTAGTAGAGAAGGGGAAAGCTCGTGGTATAGTGGGCAGGTGAAGAAAAAGGAGAAGGGTAGACATTGTTAAGGAAAATGGAAGGAAATGTAGAAGGGGACGAACGGGCCCCGGGCGTCGGAAGGGTTGTCAACAAAATGTGTGCAGAACACATAGACGAGGTAGAACAGGTGAGCAGGTGTATCAGAAGCAGAAATATAGATAATAGCAGCTCAATGGAAAGAGAAGATAACTACTTTTATGGATTTGATGAGGGAGGAGATGACAACCTCCCCCGACTAGTATGTCTAGAGAAGAAACTAAAAAAAAAAAAAAAATGAACGAAGCATGGGAGGTTAGGTTTAACCAATTAACACTAGTTACACAAGGAGTTGATAAACTAGAAGAACTAGGGAAGGAGAATCAAAACCTAACTAAAGAAATATAAGAATTAAAAAGACAGTTAAGAGAAGTAAAAGATGAGAATGAGGAATTGAAGAGGAATAATAAAGAGAATAAAGAGTTCATAGCAAAAGAGGTAAGTGGTTGGAAAAAAATACAAGCGAACAACAAAACTGAATTTAGAGATATAGTAACACAACAGATGAAAGAACAAACTAAGGATACAGTTATTAAAGTGGTGAGAGATGAGAATATAGTAAGAGACTTACCGGATAAAAAGAAATGTATGATTATATTAGGGGTGGAAGAGAAGCATAATCCAAATAGGACTACAAGAGTAAAGGAGAAGGAAAAGGTAAACAAGATATTAGATGTAGTTCAAGAGAATGAACAAGAAACAGGGAAAGAAATTGAAGAAATAGGAAATATATAGAATAGGGAAATACAATACGGATAAGACCAGACCAATTAAGGTTAAATTGAGTTCACAAACGACACCAGAGAATATCTTAGCAAAAACAGGGAAACTAGCGAAAAGTGATCAATATGAACAGGTATGGATTAAAAGAGACATGAATAAAGAGAAAGAGAGTATGAAAAACCAAAAAGAATAGAAGTTAAGGAAAAAAACGAGAACAGAACAGAGTCAGGCAAAGAGAAATTCTATTGGAGAGTAGTGGATATGAAAGTGAGGTAATGGTTTATAGCAGAGAAAAACGGAAGGGAAACAGAAAACACGATGGAAGTAGCAGAAAATTAAAAGTGTCTTACACAAATATAGATTGCCTAATAATAGGCTTGAATGAACTGAATGATTACCTGAAGGAAAAAGAACCGGACATAATGGGAATTGTAGAGACAAAATTGAAATGTCCACTACCACCCAACAGTGTAGGACATGGTGCATATAATTATTGGATTAGAAACAGAGAGGGTTGAGTTATGTTCCTGACTAAGAAGGATATAAATGTGACTAAGAAGGATATAAATGTGAAGAATGTCACATATGGAAAGAATAGAGTAGAGACGATTATGATGGAAGTGGAGAACAAGGATGGGAAGAGCTGGAAGTTTGTCGTAAATTATGTGCCTCCTAAAACGACTTGATGGGAAGAGAGAACACAAAAATATGTTAGAAGACTCAACGATAACACTAAATAAGATAATGGAAGATGGAAGAAGAATAGTTATAATGGGTGACTTTAACTGTAAAGAAATCTGCTGGGAAGAGATGACAGTGAAGGGTGGAGACGACCGACGGGGATATGTACTACCTGATATGATTATAGAACATACAATGATGCAATGGATACAGGAGAATACTAGGTATAGAAATGAGGAAGAACCATCGAGACTGGACCTAATAATCACATCAGAACCCGAAATAGTGGACAAAATTGAATATAAGACACCAATGAGTAAAAGGGACCACATATTGGTTGAACTGGAACTAAATGAAGAACAATACATAAAAAAACGAACAATATAGCAAGGAAAGGTTGATGTATGTAAAACAATTGATAAAATAAGAGAATTTTTTTCAAAAAGCAGACTGGGAAAGGATACACAAGGAGAAAACAACAGTACAATAGAAATGGAATATTTTGACAAAAAATTATTAAGAAGGCGTGGAAAAGTATATTCCAAGACAAAAATAAGAAAAAGGATATGTAAAGTACTGGTACAACAAAAGATATAGGAAGTTAAAAGACAAAAGTGATAAAGCTTGGATAAAATGGAAGGAAGACAAAAGACCTGAAAATGGAAAAGATATACTAGTTATAGAAATCAATATGTACAAGTGTGCAGAGAAGAAAAAGATGTCATAGAAAAATGTTAAGATCAACCAAAACTATTTTATAGATTTGTAAACAACAAACTGAAAAACAAACAAGAATTAGAGAAACTACGACAAGGAGTTGAATACACAGAGAAAATAGAAATGGCAGAAATTATGAACAAGCATTGTTACGAGGGAGAACATACAACTTAGAGATGTCGAGTGGGAGGAGGAAGTCCGCCCCTATGAAAGAGATTGAGGTAACAAGGAAAGAAATATCGGTGTTTACGATGGAGAACATACAACTTAGTGATGTCGAGTGGGAGGAGAAAGTCCTCCCCCTATGAAAGAGATTGAAGTAACAAGGAATGAAATGATGAATCACTTGAGTAATCTCGATGTCAGAAAATCGCATGGACCAGATGAAATGGCAAACTGGATTTTGAGAGAATGCACGAATAAACTAACAGGCAAAATGCATTGTCTAATAAGCAGTTCATTGAAAGAGGGAAAAGTTCCAGAAGATTAGAAATGAGCAAATATAGTACCAATATATAAAGGGGGAAACAAGGAAGACCCTACTAACTATAGACCGGTCTCTCTTACAAGTACGATAGCGAAAATTTGTGAAAGAATGATCAAAATTAGATGGGTAAGGCATTTGGAGAAAAAAACAACGTACTAAATCCAAGGCAGTTTGGATTTAGACAAAGACGATCATGCGTCACAAACTTAATGTGTTTCAATTGAAGGCTAATAGATGTATTACAAGAAAGAGATGGATGGGCTGATTGTGTATTTCTAGACCTGAAAAAAAGCCTTTGATAAGGTACCACATAAGAAATCATTAAAGAAATTAGAAACTGCAGGAGGAATACAGGGCAAACTGCTGAAATTAATGGAAGACTTTTTGCATGAAAGAAAAAAGTGAGTGGTGATAAGAGACAAACATTCTAATTGGGATGAAGTGATTAGTGGTGTTCCACAAGGAACAGTTCTGGCTCCAATAATGTTTGCTATATATATTAATGATATGGATAAAGGAATTGAAAGTTATATGAGCTTCTTTGCGGACGATGCAAAATTTTTGAAAAAGTGAACACTAGAAGATTGTGAGTCGCTGCAGAGTGATCTCAATAAACTATGGGAGTGGAGTAGGAAGTGGGAGATGGAATTCAACATTAAGTTAAATTGGGAGAGGAAGAAATTAAAAAAGTAGAAAATGAGAAGGACCTGGGTGTCATTATTATGAATATGTCCCCTGAGAAACATATAAACAAAAATTTTGCAGAAACTTATAATATAATAAGAACGATCAAAGTGGCATTTACATACCTGGACGAAGAAATGGTGAAGAAAATACTAGTCACTTTGATAAGACCAAGATTGGAGTATGCAGCAACAACGTGGTCACCAAGTACAAAAAAAAAATGTATAACAAAACTTGAAAGAATACAAAGAGCAATTACGAAATTGGCACCAACACTCTCAGAACTATCACATGAGGAGAGACTACCAAAACTTGAGCTACAGACATTAGAGCAAAGAAGAGAGAGAGGAGACTTGATAAAAATTTATAGAATCATGAAAGGCATAGAAACTGTTGATAGAGAGGATCTAATAAAATGGGATAGTAGAGATACAAGAGGACACGGAAAGAAAATAAAGAAAGACAGTTACAGAAGAGACCTAAAAAAGAACAGCTTACCCCACAGGGTAATAGATGTTTGGAATAAGTTAGATGAAAATGTGGTGTGTGTAAAAACGATAAACGAATTTAAAAACAGTCTAGATAAAACGAGATATGAAGATGGGACCCCACGAGCATAGCTCATCTACCTGTAAAATACAACTAGGTAAAACACACACACACACACACACACACACACACACACACACACACACACACACACACACACACACACACACACATACACACACACACCGTTATTCGTTTGTTGAGCGAGATGAGTTCGACCACCTTGGCATCGGGAGGGTCAGCCCTCCTTCCTCAAACGAGTCCCGGGAATGCCGATTGTCGGGAGCTTCAGTTTCACGAACTTGTGAGGTTCTGCAACCCGAGACGACCTGGAGGAGAGGACCCGAAGGAGGGGACCTGGCGGCAGGCCCACCAGCACGCTGGGGGGTGGGGTGTCACGGAGAACCGGGTTGAAAGGAGGAACGCCCACTCTGCTAGTGAAGGGGTACCACAAAGACGAATAGAATGGCGGCGGTCAAGAAGACAAGAAAAGTGACACCCGGTACGAAAGGGGTTCATCGAGACAGGTTACAACTTGCACCTGCATGAAGTCCTTAGCTAATAGGGGGTAAATAAGATAGCATGGCAGTAGCTTGATTTAAAGGAAAAGTGCCACCCGACACGACAAGAGGGGAATTGAAACAGGCTACAGCTCCTTTCGTACCGAAGTGTACTTAGATTTTTGCTCTGACTTCCGCCAGGTGATTTCATTCTGCAGTGGAACCCTCCCCCTTCCGCAGGTTAACCTTTGGATTGTTGGAAAGGTTTCCCTTAGCTGGCTAAAATCGCCTGGCGATAGAACAAACGAGTCAAATGTAAAGTTCACCGAGACATACTCTGAATCCATAACTACGGAAAGAAGAGAGGGGACAAGGACTGAGAAGAAGGAAGGGGAGAGAGGGAGGGAGGGAGGAAGGGTTAGAGAGGGAGGGAGGGGGAGAGAGGGAGGGAGGGGGAGAAAATGAGTGACGGGTAGAGAGAGAGGGAGAGACGGGGAGAGAGGGAGAGAGGGAGAGAGGGAGAAAGTGAGGGGGAGGAGGAAAGGGGAAGGGAGTGGGAGATGGAAAGGAAGAAGGAGGAGGAAGAGGGAGGGGAGAGAGAGGGGGAGAGGAAGGAGAGAGATAAGGAGAAGGAGGTAAAAGAGGAAAGGAATAGAGAGGGGTAGGGAGGGAAAAGAAGTAGGAGGTGAGAGGGGAAGGGAGGTGGGAGGGGTAGGAAGATGTGGGGTCGGGAGAAACGCCGTAGCCAAGTACAATACTCGAAAATAACACATCGCCATTATGGACTGTCAAACTACGTATAAAACTATGCATCACTGCCAAAGATTCAGTCGAGAAGGGTGATATCCTTTACATGTTGTCAACCCCTTCGATGGCCAGCGTGCACACGCGCGCACGCACGTATATGGAGTGAGCAGTACTCCAAAGTCTCAAGTCAGCTCTCAAGAGAATCCCCATTGTCCTCAGGATCTGAGGCCAAGGGACATTCTATTGTCCCCAGTGACCAAAGGACTAGGCTTTCCAGACAACGCCCAGAATACCTGCGCGGACAAAGAGACCTCGCGCTCCCCGACAACAATAGACGCAGCGACTGTCCTCGTCGCCCTACCGACGTGACATTTTTTTTTTTTTTAACCCAAATGTGAATATGGCAACCCATGTATATATGTATAAAAATATTTATTCTGGCAACCCCCGAGGCTCCCTCAGAGGTTGCATGTATATATAAACCAAGGAACACTGGAACATTAAAGCAAAGAGACAGCTTAGATTTTGCCTCTCCAAACCCAGAAACAAATGTAGATATTAACTACGGATCTATGTTCCTCATATTTGGAGAGGCAAAGTCTAAGCGATCTCTTTGCTTTAACTATCCAGTCTTCTTTGTTTTATACATACATGTAACCTCCAAAGAAGCTTCGGGGGGTTGCCAGAATAACTATCTATATACGTATACAAGCAGGCTGTTGCCATATTTACATTTGGTACATAAGTGTTGCCACATTCTGAAAAAAGTCTTGTCGCGTCGGTTGGTGACGATGACAGGTGTCCTTTCTATTGTAGTCGGGGAGAACTAGGTCCCTTTTGTCCGAGCAGGTGTTTAGGGCGTTGGCTGGAAAGTCTAGTCCTCGGGTCAATGGGGACAATTGAATATCCTTTGGCTTCGGTTCCTGAGGAGAACGGAAAATCTCTCGAGAGTTGATTTCAGACGTTGGAGTACTGCTCACTCCATATGCGTGCGTGCATGTGCACGCTGGACATCAAAGGGGTTGACAACAGATGCTCGGTCAGCTACCCTCACTATCCACAGTGAGATTAATACTCATGTCCGTGTCAGAGAAATTACTGGAGAATTCGCCTAGTGATATTTGGTGTGGATGGAATTGTGCTAGCTTTCTGGAGTGTCTAGGTGTAATAGGGAGAGTAGTCGAAAGTATGCCATGAGTGAGACTACGTGTTCCAATTATATATATATGCATATATATATATAATATATATATATATATATATATATGTATATATATACAGTATATATACATATATATATATATATATATATATATATATATATATATATATATATTCTGAGACCCAGTCTGAGTTTTTTAATCTCTCTCCGAGTTCACTTGTAAATGTTGAAGCTATTTTGACAGCTTTCTCCTTGGTGTTGTATGGCCATGGTTGTAAGTTTTTGCCAAAGAGTATAGGATGGAAAGTGCTCCAAGTGGCTCAAATGCAGCAAAGAACTTTTTAAATTGTTGTACGAATTCCTGATATTCGTAGGTTTCCTCAAATAAATCAGACTGAATGACGTCACCAGCTAATGTGTTATTCTTATCTATTCTGGATGTTAAGATGCTTATTTTGCCCTTGTCGTCTGTGATGTTTCTTCGTGTTATCTCTGATTCAACCTCAGAGAGGAAATTGTGTACAGGAATGTTCTTGCCGTTAAAGAGAGGTAATGTTGTCTCATCCTTGACTACAGTGATAAGGTTTTGTGTTGTCATGGTGTTTTGAATAGCATATGAATTTTCTGAAGAGTTGTTAGCAGAAGGAGGGGGCATGTTTGGTGTATTGGAATTGAGCGTAGAGTGGCTTCGTGTACAGAGTCGGTATGTCGAGTCAGAGAAGGGTTTGGACACGTTCATTGACTAGCTGAGAATGAAAAGGGCAGAGAGCGTCTTACTCCTAGGTGATAATGAGAACGAAAAAATATCTACTTACCCAAGAAGATGTAGTGTTAATAGATGAAGGTGCAATGGAACGAATCGGTGGTAAGATGCACTGCTGGAAACAGAGGGAGGAATTAGTACAGTGTATTGGCTGGTGAGTTAAAAAGAATACATATGCATCACATGTACAAAAAAAATAAGAGAAAGGAAGATGGAGAGCTTGCGAAAATAAATGCGTGGAGTTGGGGGGGGGGGCGTTAGTTGTTGATGCCGCGACGATCGTTGGCGCGTTGGTTTGCGGTGGAGCGAAGAGTGTTTGAGCACTGGTTGGTGATGCAGCAAGAACATTGGTGTGTAGCAGACGATTGTTGGTTGTTGGTGCAGTGACGTGCGAAGCGCGATTCGATGAAGAAAGGGGTCGTCAAACTCGTGCGATTGTGAATTAGGAGGTCGTCCAACTCGTGCGATGGTGGAGTGGGAGGTCGTCCAACTCGTGCGATGGTGGAGTAGAAGGTCGTCCAACTCGTGCGATGGTGGAGTGGAGGCGGCGGGCGTCGTGGATGCTTGGACAATGCCTGGACGATTCCGCGAAGAGAGATTGTGCCTCGTAGTGATGCTGGGTGATGCACAGCGTAGAAGTAGGACTCTTCGCTTCGTAGTAGGATGCTGGACGATGCAGCTAAGAGGGGTTGCCTCGTATTAATGCTTTGCAATGCAGGGGAGAGGGGTCTGTGCCTCGTAGTGATGCTGGGTTTCCGCGAAGATCGTAGAGTTGGGATATGGCTATGTTCAAATGGAGCCACTGTTGTAAGGTCGTTGCTTCGGAGGAATAGTAGAGTTGTTGCTTGGGATACCTTGACCAGAATATAGATTTGTAGTTAATATCTACATTTGTTTCTGGGTTTGGAGAGGCAAAGTCTAAGCGGTCTCTTTATTTTAATGTTCCAGTGTTCTCTAGTTTATACATACATGCAACCTCCGAAGAAGCCTCAGTGGTTGCCAGAATAAATATTTTTATACATATATACATGGGTTGCCATATTCACATTTGGGTACACATATACATAAAAAAGTTTGTTTCGTCGGTAGGGCGACGAGGGCAGTCGCCGCGTCTATTGTAGTCGGGGAGCGCGAGATCTCTTTGTCTGCGCAGGTATTCTGGGCGTTGTCTGAAAAATCTAATCCTCTGGTCACTGGGAACAATAGAATGTTCCTTGGCTTCAGATCCTGAGGACAATGGGGATTCTCTCGAGAGTTGACTTGAGACTTTGGAGAACTGCTCACTCCATATGCGTGCGTGCGCGCGTGTGCACGCTGACATCGAAGGGGCTGACGACAACATATTTTGTTCTGGCTAAGGGCGAACAATTTCAAGCAACTGATGGGGTGCACCTTGGCATGAAGGAAGTCTTCAGTTGAATAAAAATCAGTTGTTCTTAGCGCGGGGGGGGGGGTGGAGAGGGGAGGATAGATTCAACGAATGAGTACGCCATATTAACAGGTTAGAACTGGTTTCAGGGTTGGGTTGTATTCCTAATCTTCGACAACTTAAAATCTCTGGCTGGGATATATCATGTACAATGCTCAGCGGCGGCGCCAGGAATTTTTAGTTGGGAAGGCTAAGGGGGTGATGAGCAAAATTTTGGGGTGGCTTATAGTACTATAATTTCCGCGTTAGCGGCAATCAGAAAGGCGTAGTCCAAGGTCCGGCACGGGGTCAAAGGGGCCGGCCTGGGGTCCCTGGTGGGGTCCAAGGGCACCGCCCTAACGGGAGCCCTGCTAAGATTTTTTGTTGGGGGCTGAGGAAGGACTCGACATGTTGACGAGGGGTGGTCTCAGAAAATAAAATCAGATGATGATCATTCACGAACATCTGAGCATGGGAGGTATACCATGCTGTTTTGATCCCGGTAAAAAACTTGATTTTCTAACCTTACTTATCTATTGTTCGAGTGAGGTATATCGAGTTTCCAAACCCACTGCTGGAGGTCTATTATCATCCCTTCACCGAGCTGCTATTCCACTTAGGTTGCAAAAAATTACACGGTACTTTGGGCAGGATTTTAATCAAAACCCCCTCTATATGCTCTGCATGCTGTGACTAGGGTTTCTTGAGCTGGATTAAATGTCTACCAATGGTGTATTATTGTCTGTCAATCATCAGATTGTGTAATTGGGCAAGGAAGGAAAACAAGTGTAGATTTTTACCGTGACCAATTCATCATGCAGTACATGCCATAGGAAATTCAGGGCCAATGTGGAAATTCAAAAGCTCCTTATATAGTATCGTGGGCCCTGGTATCTAATCACCCTTTTAACCCATGTAGCATATACGTCTGTGTAAATTGCTTCATGAAACATTACTTGAAGTAGGCTATATTTCTTCAATTGTCGAATAAACAAAAATTGAAATAAAAACAAAAACAAAAAGGTTTTACGGTTTGTAAAACCGTATATGAATGAAAATGAAATTCATACATAGCTGAACAACCGTAAGCGTATATAGTTGTAAAACCGTATATGAATGAAAATGAAATTCATATATAGCTGAACAAACACTTTTGAAACATAAGCACTTCCGATAACAAAAATGTAATCCTCTTGCTAAACTTAATTGCAAGTTGTTCCTTAAGAATAGTTTTAAAAACAGATAGAAATAGATGTTTTTTTCATTCAGTGTCCTTCATATGAAAAAGCCAGCAAATCCTTGATGTTTCGACATTTCATGGATTTCAACCATAAACAGATAAAGTTGAAAAAAAGAGAAACTCACGATGATATATCTCAGGAAATAGATCGTTCCACCTACTTTAAAATGATACGCCTTTTCCTATGGTGGGCAACAAAAAAATATTTTTTGCCTGGTGTTTGAGATATTTTAGCGAATTCTTATGTGGTTTTGCCTACTAAATTAAAAAATTAATTCAGTTTTTCCCTATCAGGTCTAGTTTTTTTACTCTTCTTATTTTCATTTTAGTTACGTTGGATGATAAAAATCCTCATAAAATCTTCTCGAACAGTATACGACAATTGATATTTGGTGGCTTTTGGAATTAAACAAGACTGTTTCCTTAACAAAGTATTTTATTCATACATGAGCAAAACATAGGAAGAAATAGCGATGCCATTATACAGAAAAGAGCACAAATATAAAAATGAAATAAAAGCTTTATGGCAGAAAATTCAAGGAATAAATTTACGTTTCTTAGTGCGCCGTGAATGTTGAGCCGCTGGTGAATCTCGTTTTAAACACCAGCAGTAGTCTGCCATCATCACAGAGTCCCAACGTCCTTGGTACCGAGTTTCCATCTCTTTGATGTCCTGATGAAATCGTTCGCCTTGTTCATCGCTAACATCTCCGAGATTTTCAGGAAAACGATCAAGGTGACTGAAAAGAAAATGCATTTTGATGCTCATATTTGCACCAATTTCACCAAAAGTTGATATTAAGTTGGCAACAAGATCCTTATAGTTGTCACTTTTGTGGTTCCCAAGGAAATTTTGCACTACTTCAACGAATGCGCGCCATGCTGATGCTTCAGGTTCAATCATCGTTTTCATGAAGTTTGTGTCCTTCAAGAGCTTACGGATCCATCAAAAATCCCTGCTTTCAGTTTTTCAATCGTCAGTTCTGGAAATACATAGCAGATATATTTGAAACACTCCCCATTTTTGTCAAGAGCTTTGACGAACTGCTTGATCAGTCCGAGTTTGATGTGCAAAGGGGGGAAAATGATCTTATCTCGCTCAACTAAAGGTTTTTCCAATATACTGACAGCTCTACATGGAACCATATTTGTTCGAGGCGGCCAGTCTTTCTTAACATAGTGGTTTACTCGGTCTCTGCTGTCCCACATGCAAAGAAAGCATGGGTATTTGGTATAACCAGATTGCTGTCCCATGAGAAAATTCACCATCTTCAAGTCAACACAGATGACCCATTTATGATCATGGTACCGTATCTTCTTTAAAACTAACTTAATTTCTTCATATTTTTCCGTAAGAGTTGTTGAGTGGGCAAGTGGGACAGAGCCATACAAATTCCCGTTGTGCAACAATACACTTTTTAAACTACGCTTAGAGCTGTCTATGAAAAGACGCCATTCATTTGGTTTATATTCCTCAATACCAAGTTTTTTAAGAAGCCCACTAATATCTCTGCAATAAACCAACTCTCCCTCTTTTATAAAGAAAGAAAGGGACTCTTCATGCCGACTCCGATAAAAGGTTATACGGACACCATTCTCTAGAAGATTCTTTTCTTTCAGTCGGGAAGCCAATAGTTCTGCTGATTTTTTTGGGGAGGTTCAAGTCACGAACTAGATCATTCAGCTCCTCCTGGGAGAAAAGCTGAGGTAAAGTCGTACCTGAAAAGTCTTCGTCTCCAGTGTCATCTTCAGGTGATGAGATTTCTTCAGTTGAGGGCAAAGTTATCTTAGGCAAGACACTGAAGACAGGAATAGGAAGCTCTTCACTGTGTGGAACCGGTCTGATAGCTGAGGCAAGATTAGGATAGACAAGCGTTTTTCGGTTTTTCCTGTTAATACCCTTCAAATTTAGGGCACAAAAGTAGCAGTCGTCTGGTGATTTTTGGGCTCCCGCCACACCATTGGTACAGCGAATCTCATACTTTTCCTTGTCCCTTTAGTCCACTGTCGCATATGCTCTGTACATTGTTTGCAAATACTATGCGGTGCCCAGTATTTATCTTGATCTCCCAGCTTGACCCCAAAATATGCCATATAAGCTCTTTCAACTAAGTCCGTGATGTTTTTCCGATTTTCAGGCAAAGTGTATTCTCCACAAACATGACAAAACACATTTGGAAAATTTACGCAAAACCCTCTGGAAGACGACATCTTGCTCATTTTCTGTTGCTGAATTCACCACATCTAAAAAAATCTGGAAAAATAGAAAATTAGAATTAGATATGGCAAAGAAAATTAGAGTGGACGTACGCACATTGTGATTATACGAAAATTCGATAACTTCAAAACTAGACCTGATTGGTCAAAATGAAGGTTATTTTTGGATTCAGGAGACCAATTTCCTATAGAAATGACTTTTATTTCCTGAACACCAAAAACCTTGTAGACCAGTGATAATCATATCCCTGTCTAACATCTTTGCTCTTTGGGAATTGATGTTTAATACTCCAAGAATACTGGTACGTTTGTCAACGCTACTGTTACGCAAGTAGGTTTTCAGTTGCTTTAGGCACGAAAAGCTTCTTTTACATGATGCTGAGTTAACTGGAAGAGTAACATTAATACGCAATAGCTTATACAAATCTATGAATACATCTTTGTACGGTTGGAGCATGATGGCAAGTTGCATAGGTGTGTCCACTTCCATTCCCTGCTCCTGCTTTCTGGCAATCAACCTTCTTAGTTGGTGCAGCTCTACGAATAGATCTTTGTCCTCCACCCCGTAATTTGCAGCTATTCCTGATAGCTTTTCCTTGTTCAAAAAGGTTGGATGATTGGGGTTGAGGGTAGATACTCCAAGAAGTACCTGACATGCATCACCGGAAAACCTTCTTCTCAACTCACTGAGAAACTTTTCTATCACGGAGTAGTAAATCCGTCTCTTGGTAACATCGGAGTCATTCGAAGCATCATCTTCTCTTATGCCGGATGTTATGACAAACTCATCCAAGTATCGTGGGGCTGCCCTTTGCCTCTGACGCGCAAGTTGCCTGCGAATCCCTACAGTCTGGCACAATTCTTCAGCATGATTTCGTAGTTGCTCCCAGCTCTCTTCGTTTCTCATCTCTGTGAGACTAGACATCACCGCTTCAACCAAATCAACTGCTGAGGCAAGCTGGAGATCGGGGGACTGGGGTTGATCTGACAAGGTTTTCGTCAAATGCAGCAAACTCTCCATGAACACCAGATTCGTCACAAAATGGTGATCCAGAAGGGCAGTGAGTGACCTTGCTCCACTGGCCCTGTCCACATTTTCCCCTTCCATTAGATGTTTTAGGGTTGCAACGATGGCAGGCAAGGTCCTCTTAACAGCTTGGCCATTTGGTGTCCGATAACCGTTTGAGTTCTATATGTGGTCTTTCTGGGTTCAGCTCCTTTTGGAATTTTAGAAATTCCTGATGCACCACCGACGAGGAGAAAAGATTGTACAGTGGATTGTGACAAAAAAAAACTCAGAGATTGACCTTATATTGTTTACACAATCAACTTAAACGAGGTTTAGCCTATGAGCATAGCAGTGGATGTATACAGCCTGTGAAACATCTCTTCTGAATCTTTCTTGGACCCCATTGGTGCAACCCGACATAACTGCCGCTCCATCATAGTACTGACCGACACAGGGATTGTGGTCAATTTTACATTTGGCTAAAGTTTCTTTTATCTTTTGGAGTAACGATTCTGCATCAAGGCCTTCAGCCGGTGTGAAATTCAAGAACTCTTCATGAAGCTCCTGATCATGGAGATACCTCACAACAATAGAGATCTGCTCCTTCGCTATATCCTTCGTTTCGTCCACCATGATGGCAAAGTGCTCTGCTTGTTTCACCTCATCAATTATCTCCTTTCTGATCATACCTGTCATTATTTCAAATAATTCATTCTGTATATCGTGGTGAGTATATTTTGCATTCCCCGGACCGTTAACTTTTTTTGCAACTGTATTTGGATTCAACCCTTCTCTGTGCCCCCTCTGGACAACATTTTGACATGCTGTATAGAGAAGTACATCAATAACTGCTCTAATGTACCGCCGATTTTCCGCCACTGTCTTGGCATGCCCGGCATCAATGCCTTGATAAATTGTTGCCCCTGTAACTTTCTGCAATTCGAATTCTCCCCAAGCTTGCATCGCAAATTTATGACAAAGTGAAGTATCATGAGCCTTCAGAGACATGGTTGCCTTCTTCCAATTCTTGAATCCGTTGTGTGTGAATGATTGTTCAGCTCGACCAAGATGGGAAGTTGTAAAATGACGACACGGAAAATAGTAAGCTGCATCTTTGACCACGGAATATTCAAGCCAAGAATATTGTTGATGCCATCTTTTATTGAATGATCTTGTCTGACCACCTTGTATGTGTGAAGGATATTTCTTCAAATCAGGACAGGTAGCTCCACTATCTGGCAGCAGGCTGATGTCGTTTGGCCCTTGAGGACATCTAGTGTTTTTCTGGGTACTGTCATCATCCGCATTCTCTTCCAACTCCGGATTTTCAGTAAAACTAGAAGTACATGGTTCTTGATCGTCGTCATTAACTCATTGCCTCTTGTGGGGAATTAGGAAGCGATCCATGACCTATACAGAAAAATTGAACACATGATTAAAAATGGGGGTGGGACGAATTTTTCTGTACTATAGGCCCTATACATAACACACTAACAATCAGAAATTGTGTTAATTTTCGTGGCTCATTCGGCCCTCGCTATCAATCGCTGATTCGGGCCGCTTATAGACTTCGTGACTCATTCGTCAATTGTCACCATTGGGAAATACATTAGGTAGGTTAGGTTTAGTTTAGGTTAGGTTTTAACTGAATTAACTAAATTAGGGTCAGTTCGGTTAGGTTAGCTTAGGTTAAATATTTGTATAAATATTCCATCCTTTAGGTGACTTTTGTTACAAAAATATGTTAAGCTTATTTTAACATTGATTCTAATTCTCTAAGAAGAGATTAATATTTCTTCTTTAACATTTCTATCTTTCCTCTTTGTCTTTTAACCCAAAATTCATATAAAACATTATTAGCGTTCTCAATATCACTATTATCTAATAACAACATTTATAGTATAGTAACAATGTCTTCCTGATAGGGTCGCTGGATTCGTTTAAAATCCAATATTGGTAATATTGGACTCGAAACCGAGCGGGTCCCCCTGCGCTAAAGTGCTGCGAGCAACAACCACTAAATGAATAGAAAACATCCTTAAGAATCAAGAGCCTGTATAGTTATTAGTGGAACTGTGAAATTAAGAAAAAGCATGTGCTTCACAACGAAACAAGAACAATGGAAAGTACATACACAGTTTTTTGTATAATTACGCATAAAAATGCCCATGTATCAGTAGCAGCACCACAATATAAAAACAGATACATGAAGTGAAATCATCTCCACGTGGGGAAAACGATTTACAAGACTGAAACAGCAAGTTGAAAAACCTCAGCATGTACAAATTCACAAACAAACCCACAACCAACCAAACTGAAACCGCATGAATAACAACCACGAGATTCCTCAGTGTTTCCAATCAACCTGATTGAAGTTTATAGTTGCCAAGAACGCAATTTCGCCTAAAATATGCATCTTGCTTATGAACACTACATACCAAACTTGCACGGACAACGAAGGCTGTAAAATTGAAACCTCAATTGATTTTATTTAATTAGTTTGAATTGATATCATCATCAACTGCGTCTTTAAAAATTACCCGGTCTCATTAGTCATTAATATCAGTTATATCTGGTTTTCCATATAAATACGATCCATTCACATTGGCATCATCTCAATATGACAGAAAAAAAAATCAACGTGGGTAGAGGATAAGAATGAATGCGAAGAAGAGTTTAAGAAGAGTTAAGAACTATGATGAAGTTTGGAGTGTGACAGAGGTCAAATAACTTGGGTGTGTCGAATATATATATATATATATATATATATATATATATATATATATATATATATATATATATATATATATATATTCCACTACAATAATGCATCGTAACCTATTAAAAAGTATTTTCATATCATCGGTATTGGTATTAACTAAAAAAAATTATTAGCATAATTATTAATACAGTGTAATTTTGTAGTTTGAAATTATCTTTAAATGGTCTCTTCTACTCCAGCAGTAAATATTCACCGACTCCCATGATTATTCATCGACCCCCTTTCGACCCCCTGGCTATTCATCGACCACTTTGAGAACCTCTGGTCTATATACTTTGGGAATACTATTGTCGCCTGGCCACGCCCTGATTCGTTGCATAGCCCATCTCAGATAGGCTATGCATATATATGTCACACATTACAGATAGGCTATCTGTAATGTGTGACATTTCTACAACGGGCTACAGGTGATTTGAGGTGTGGGTCATATATAATGAAAACAGTTGAACTTGCATAACGCCGTAATAATACACATATATTGTCCTCATTTCAGATGGGGAGGGGGGTTAATGGTAGGGCAGCGCTGATGGCTGACAAATCTTTATCCCTGGCCATGAAAAATTCCACTTAATAAAATCATCTTAATGAGTGTTTTAAATTTTCAATTTGCTCATTTCAGTTGGGGGGCTAATGGGTGGGGCTGACCACTTTTTTGGGGAGGTTAAAGCCCCCCCCCCCCAAGTCTCCCCTTTGCTCATTGAGTATTGTGACAAGACTCAATGAGCAAAATTACATCATAGAAATGGCAGTTGACATGAGGAAATTATATATACCGGTACATGTATGCCGTCGGATTAATAATTAATCATGATTCACACGAACCGGAGCCAAAAGTACCAAAGAATGATCTACATTTTTTTTTTTTTTTTTTTTCGTGCACGCTGAAATTGTGGAAATAAATTACCCCCATTGTAGGAAAATAGTAACTAACCTTTGTCAAGTCAAGCAGTACAACGTATCAGCCAAGAAAGTCACTTTTTGTTCAAAAGGCCTTCACTAAACTAGCTCACCCACTTGAGAGACCAAAACAAACTTTCTGGTGTCTGGAAAGTATGTCCATAAGTCGTAGGTCGTCACCTGAAACTGTCTTTTAAGGTACGTTTTGTTCGTTCAACGATAATCATTCATATTTCAACGATTGTCTAGAGCACTTGAGCTTTGTTTTTAGTGACACTGAGCCTAGTACAGCGTTGCATGAGGCAATTGGTTGCGTTGAACGCAGCGCCAAGTGTTATGACTATAGCCAGTGACTACGCTGAGTGCCGCAGCGCGTCAGTTACCTTTGAACATTGTCGAATTAAGGGTGAGTGTCCTCATTGTCCATTTCACAGTTAACATTTTTTTTAAATATGTTTAATTATTTCGTAAGCCAATAGCTAAAACAGGCTGTAAGGAATGGTGGAGATGGGAAGTGGTGATGGGGCGGGCGTCACTGAGAACTTTGCCCCGGGGTGGCAAGTAGGCATGCAAGGGCTCTGCATATGATACAAACCGATACACCTACCTCCAGGGGGTTGTATTTTTTCAATAGCAGTGCTCCTTCGACGGTGTTTGCTTGCCGAACCCAGGGTCTTGTTTTCACCACCCTTGTCACCACTGTCACCACCACTGTCGGTCCTCGACCATTACACGTATATTTGACTTGTAATACCTCTCGTCTCGAGGCCCCTTGCCTTCGTTACGTGAGTTTCACTAAATATTCAAGTTCCTCTTAAGCAGTAGGCCCAATGCCTTGTATTTCCTGTAGTCTCACTATTTTCTAGGCCCCATGCCTAGTTCTCTCGTCCTTTGGGTTAATAAAAGGGTGGTGAATTTTCTTTCTTCTTTCACTGTAATTTCACCGTCTTGTTACACTCAGGATCTCTTTCTCTCGTCTCCCCACATCGTCTCTCTAGATCGTCTCACTAGATCGTCTCTCTAGATCGTCTCTCTAGATCGTCTCTCTAGATCGTCTCTCTAGATCGTCTCTCTAGATCGTCTCTCTAGATCGTCTCTCTAGATCGTCTCTCTAGATCGTCTGACGAGATCCCGTATCCTACGCTAAGCTACCTTCGTCTGACGTCACTAATTTTTCCAATCCAATCTCCGGTGACTTCTGAAATAAATGTCACTCCTTATGGGCGTGACTTTGAATTCATGCACCAATAGTTTTTTTTTTTTTGTTCTCCTTCTCCACCTTGCACCAATCCGGAAAGCCATTGCAATGCCACTAGCAATATCGTTTACCTCAGCATTAGTCAAACGAAGCTAACCTGCGCTTACAGAGTTTTGATTACATCATCGATTATAAAACAGTCACCACCTTCGGTGTGTTTACATAGACATAACGTCGCCCTCGAGCAGGCGTCGAGTCTGAATTATTCTAATGCCCTAGCTCATTTCCATTCGTACAACTACCGGCCTCTTACAGGGCTCGGCAGCTACCCTTGGTCGTCCCGACCAATTTCTTATTTCACTCTTACAGGGCTTGCTAATATATTTCTAGAATAAGCTAATCTACCCTTGCGTAATTGTTAAGCTACCCTCCAAAATACATCATTCATGCAATAAATTGGGAATAATACATAAACATAATACCTATAAATGTGAATAACATGCATGTCAATATATATAAGGTATTGAATTAAGCGGTTACATGGTTGATTTGCTTTGACAGAGCCAATCTCCGGAATACAACAAAGGCAATCAGTGCTGCCACTAACACTGAAAGTAAGGGTATGATAAGGATTGGTAGTATATGTAAATCATTTGAGGGAGATCTTGACAATGGTCTTCTCTTAATTTTCAAGGGAGGAGAGTTTTCAGGCAATGTGAAGTTGAAGGTTGAAATGTAGGTGTCATCGGTTAAATGCATTGTATTAAGGGTATTAGAAATGGTGGAAATAGTGTCTGCATGCAATTCGCAGTTATCTTGAATAGAGACAAGACCTTCAACCAAATCCAATTTAGGACTCAACCCGGGACAATTTATTGATACCTTTGTCTTGTTAGGGAAAAACAGGTAATGAGATCCTTGTATGTTACAATGAGGGATCTGGTCTACCAAAATTCGTTGGTAATGACAATTGTTCATAACAGACATATTCCTAACCAGAGAGGCTTCACATGAATTTTTCAAAGCTTCACGGAACACAAACATGGAAGAATGACAGAGGTAAAGATTCCTATTAAATCTTCTACACTCCTTCAACTTGTCATTAGAGACTCTGCTCTCCTTCAGATTGTCTACAGAAAGGATATAATTGATTAGAAAATTCACTATGAGCACTAACTTTAAATTCTGAATGGTTTATCATCTTTCCAATAGCAATTAATTTGCAAAACACACTAATCTAGAGTTTGAGTGTCTCTTCTTGTTCAATATTCAGTTTTTTCATATATTATTCTTCAACACACTTCATTTTCAAAGACAGTCTCATTACTTTAAAATGGTCACAATACTCATGTGTGTACTCAGATGAGAGGTCCTTAAGTCCTTAAGATTCCAAGTCTGACCACAGCAGATCCTAGGTTTTAGGTTTCCATGTATCTGCTTGACACCAAGTTCCAGTTGTTTAGGTCTCCCATCCCAAATACAATACAAATGGTCAATACTATCTGTAAAATACATCAAGATTAATGTTCAACTCTTGAAAAATATCATTATAATATTCTCCATATTCTCCAGGGTTATTAATATTTATGCACAAAGTATTACTATAATCATCTTCATAGATCTGCAAGCTAATTTTCCTTATGTCATCTAAATGTCCTATCAATTCTTCTCTTGATTCTAAATGTTTAAGTTTAAACTTGTTTCCACCTGCAGAATCAATTACCCTATATGGACCAGTGTACCTTGGTGAAAGTTTATTATTGGGTGAGGTTAGTTTGACCATTACTAATTCTCCAATTTTCAGTTCTAGTTTATGAGCTATTTTGTGTTGTTGTTCCTTCATCTCTTGTGAATACACCTGCATATGTTTCCTAACTCTTTGGTGAATACTTTGAAGAGTATTTATCCTATTGGATATATAATCATCCATATTATATAGGGGTTTTTGCTCTGCAGTCAATATTTCATATGGCAGAGTTTTGTCCTCCCCAAAAATTATAAAATGAGGTGTATCCCCAGTTGCTACATTAATTTGATTGTTCAGGGTACACTTAACACAAGGAATCCAAGTATCCCAAGTTACACTATGAGGACTTATTAGGGTTCTAAGACATATAATTATCTTTTTGTTTAACCTTTCTACTACTCCATTACTTTGGGGATGGTTAACGAGTATATTGACTTTCTTGATGTGGAATACATTACATAGATTTTCCAAGATTTTGTTATTAAATTCAGTCCCATTATCTGAAACTAAGATGTTAGGTGTAGTAAAGTTACAGATTATCTGATCATAGATTATGGAAGCAATAGTTTCAGCTTTCTTATTGATAATGGGTTGCAATATACAAAATCTTGAAAAATAATCAATAGCAACAAATAGGTATTTAAAGCCGTTCTCGGACATTGGTAATTCCAATGTATCCATGTGAACTCTTTCCCAAGGTTTCTGTGGAATGGGATAGGTGAGTATAGGAGCAGGTTTTGGTGTATTTCCCTTCACCTTTACACATTTTACACACTTTTCTATATAATCATATATAGTTTTCTTCATTCCTAGCCAAAAGTATTTAAGTTGTGCTTGTCTATAAGTTTTATCCTTTCCAGGATGTGAACTACAATGACTATCATGAAGTAACTTCAATATCTCATTTACCAGAGTTTGTGGTATAACCAATTGATTTACTTGACCTCTAGAAATATCTTTCCCATTTACAAATGTTTTCCTATACAATATTCCATTAATCAAATGAAATTCCTCTACCTTATACCTCTTTGGTAGCTTTGGAGGATCTCCTCTTGGGTTCATCAAATGCTTGATTATTGAATCACATGTCTCATCATCTCTCTGTTCTCTTACTAGCATTTCTTCATCTAAAGTTACTAATTCTTCTATACTACAAACAAAATTAATCAACCCAGTCCCAGTCATTGGTTGACTAATGTTTCTAGAAAGTGGATCTGCTACATTCCTTCTACCCGGAATATATTCAAATTGAACTTCATAGCACTGAAGTATCGCAAACCATCTAGCAAGTCTGCCTCTAAGATTCTTATGCTTAAATAAGTTCTGAATAGCTGTGTGATCAGTCCAGACTCTGATGGGATACCCTAGTATCATATCCCTAAAACTTTCTAAAGAATAAATTACTGCTAAAGTTTCTCTTTCAGTTATAGAATAGTTTCTCTCCGCACTATTACAAAGTCTGGAAGTGTAAGCTATGGGTTTCAAAGTTCCATTTCTCTCTTGCATTAGTATGCCTCCTAACCCTATGTCAGACGCATCAGTACAAAGAATGAATTCTTTTTCATAGTCGGGAAAAATTAAAATAGGTGAACTCGTGAGTTTATCTTTCAACTTGTCAAAAGCTTGCTGTTGCGCAGGTCCCCACATGAACTTTGAGTCCTTTCTTAACAATGAACTTAGTGGATTAGCAATGTCAGCATAACATTGAATGAATTTTCTATAATATCCTGTTAATCCCAAAAAGCTCCTAACCTTGTCTACATTGGTTGGAACTGGAAAATTCTTGACAGCGTCAACCTTTGAATTTACTGTACTAAGTCCGTGTCTGTCTATCTTATGTCCTAAGTAAATGACACTGTCTTGCAAGAACTTACATTTTTCAAGTTTTACTTTTAACCCAGCTTCTCCTAGTCTTGAGAATATCAAATCTAATTTCTTAAAGTGCTCCACTGCAGTCTGAGAAACTATTAAAATGTCATCTAGAAATACACTGGCAGTGTTTCCTAACAATCCATCTAGAATAGTATTCATTAATCTCATGTAAGTTAATGGACTATTACATAACCCAAATGGCATTCTCTTGAACTCATAATGTCCTGTTGTAGTAGAAAATGCTGTAAACTCTCTTGAATCTTCATGCAATTCTATTTGCCAAAAAGCTGATTTGATATCTATAGTACTAAAATATCTATTCTCAGTTCCCAAACTTCTCAAAATGTCACCGATAATGGGTAATGGTAACCTGTCACGAATGGTGTGCTTATTCAATTCCCTGTAATCAATAACTGGTCGCATAGTCCCATCAGACTTTGGTACTAAGATCAACGGAAAATTCCACTCTCTTTTACTATGTTCAATAATATCCTGTGATAACATTTCAGTGATGAGTTTATCTACTACAGCTAATTTAGAGTGAGGAACTCTGTAGGCTGGTATGTAGATAGGTTGTGTTCCTGGTTTTAACTTAATGTGATGTTTTAAAACAGTTGTTTTGCCTAAGGCGTCCCCCGGCAAAGCAATTGCTTTTTTATGTTTCATAAGCAAAGCAAATAAAGCTTCATCCAACTCAGGGCAATTAGTTGATTGTAATAATTCTTTATATCTATTTCTTAAGTCTATGCCTTCTTGAACTAAACAAATTGATGAAGTTGGTAATTCTATCTCCTCACTATTCTCATTTAAAATCTTAATAGGTTTAGTACACACCTGAATTCATCCTATTTGTGTACCTTTCTTTAAAACTATCTCTTTATTCATAGTATTAATTACTAATACTTCTACTCTGTTCTTATTTGTCTTATGAATCCCTGAGTCCCACTTCAATCCTTTAAGTTTAACTGATTCTGGGACTGTAATTACTTCAGAGTCTACATTGATTCCTTTCAAACACACTTCAACCTTATTAATTGACATGGGATGTAACAATGTCGACCTTGTTAATCCGCAATCTGCAATTCTCAAGGCATCTGTGGTTGATAATTTAGTAATCTCTGGGATTTCCTGAACTTCTGAGTTGGGTTCACAAATTGTTTTACTTTCTGTAGGGTTGGACCGCTCGGTCACGCTATCTAAGATAGAAATGTTATCTAAGGATTCATTGATTCCTGTCACTGGTCTTAAGTCTGGTTGATTTAAGAATGGGATTAACTGTGACTTCACTAAAATTCCTAAGTCAGCAGGACAAATTACCATGTTTTCTTTTCTCATAGTTGCAAATCCTATCAATAAATCTCCTGGAAAAACAGACTCTTCTACCACTATCACTGGTATGTACAATTGTTCATTTGTATATAAGGCAACTTCTAGCTCAATCTTACCTAATGTTTTTAACTGATTTCCAGTTACACCTTGCAATGTGTAACGGATTGGTGCCAACATTTTCACTCCTGGGTTCAACTGGTTTAAAACTTTACTAGTAATTACATTAACTACAGACCCTGTATCAATAAAAATTTGAATAGGCTTATTGAACACTTTACCCGCAATGAGAGGTCCTACAGAAGTTTTACCAACAGTAATTATCAGTTTGTCAGTTTCTTTCATCTCTCTTGCATTCCCATACTTAACACAATACCGCCTATCGGTATATATATGGGGAGGTCTGAAATTGTTTATTCTGTGTCTGGGGGTTTTCCTCTTAGCCCTGGGGGTACCCGAAAATTCCGGCACTCATGAGTTCTGTGTCCGATTTTATTATGATAAATACAGAATGGAGGGTTCCTACATTGATACTCATTGTGACCTTCGTATTTGCAATTTCTGCAAATAATCCCATAAAAACATTCTTGTGCTTTGTGTCCCCATGCATTACAATTAAAACATAGGATTCTGGTATCCCTATCCATAGATGGACTTCTAGCATGCCGCCTATGTCCTACTTCTGTTTTCTTAAACTCTCTAGAGTTCCTATATTGGCTTTGTTGATTTATAGGCATTACATATGGGTTTATTGTTCTGGTCTCACTGTATCCTTGAAGAAGATAATCTACTTCTCCTAAACTTATATTTGATTTTAGATCCTTGTACAGCCTTTCTGCTGTTAAGTCATCAGAATTCTTTGCCAATAAGCTAAATGTAATCAATTTGATTACCTGTGAGGTTTTCATCTTCTCACTAGATCTTTCTATCCAGTCTGAATCTTTCAAGATAGAATTCATGTCTTTTGACCATCTATCTAATCTAGCTAAGTACTCTGTGTCAGTTTCACTTGTCCTAACTTCCTTAATCATATTTACCAATGATCTAATAGGATCCTGATCACATTTGGACATAAAATGTTTGAGAAAGGCCTTCTTGTAATTATCATATTGATTAATTTCTTCCATTTGCTGGAAGTTAATGACAAACCTCGCCCTTCCATGCTCTGGATCTATATTCTCCTTAAGAATCTCAATCTTACGGATATCATTGGTAATGTTTTTACTCACTATAAGAGTGTCTATGAGGTTGAGGAATTTGTTAACCCCATAGCTATTAGATTCTCCGGTAAATTTTGGAATATTTGTATTTGATGTGTGAATTTCGTGTCTCAACACGTTAGAATTCTGAGAGGTACTCATACTTATTACTAATACCTTGCTTTAGCCTGGCTGCTTGCGATGTCGCTTCGTGATGTCAATGTCTGTTTTGACGTCCTTCTACGGCCTTGTCATTCGTCAACGACGTTGTTCCTTAGCTCCATCACACACTCTGCCTTGAAGACCGCCTTGTAGATGATGATCACCTTGAAGAATCTTGAAGAATGCTTGTTCCCATCGTAGCAGTTACTTGAAGTTGTAGATTTCTCTCGTAGTCGTCCTTGGAACTAATACACTCTTGATTTTGGTTGTCTTGTTCCCGTAGACTTCCTCGCAGCACCAGTTCTTCGTTCACCAGTTTATCTAGCACCACTTCTCTTCGGAGGTGTTTAACACTCAGTTCATCCCACCGCTGCCACCACTTTCACCACCCCTTGTCACCACTGTCACCACCACTGTCGGTCCTCGACCATTACACGTATATTTGACTTGTAATACCTCTCGTCTCGAGGCCCCTTGCCTTCGTTACGTGAGTTTCACTAAATATTCAAGTTCCTCTTAAGCAGTAGGCCCAATGCCTTGTATTTCCTGTAGTCTCACTATTTTCTAGGCCCCGTGCCTAGTTCTCTCGTCCTTTGGGTTAATAAAAGGGTGGTGAATTTTCTTTCTTCTTTCACTGTAATTTCACCGTCTTGTTACACTCAGGATCTCTTTCTCTCGTCTCTCTACATCGTCTCTCTAGATCGTCTCTCTAGATCGTCTCTCTAGATCGTCTCTCTAGATCGTCTCTCTAGATCGTCTCTCTAGATCGTCTCTCTAGATCGTCTCTCTAGATCGTCTCTCTAGATCGTCTGACGAGATCCCGTATCCTACGCTAAGCTACCTTCGTCTGACGTCACTAATTTTTCTAATCCAATCTCCGGTGACTTCTGAAATAAATGTCACTCCTTATGGGCGTGACTTTGAATTCATGCACCAATAGTTTTTTTTTTTTTTGTTCTCCTTCTCCACCTTGCACCAATCCGGAAAGCCATTGCAATGCCACTAGCAATATCGTTTACCTCAGCATTAGTCAAACGAAGCTAACCTGCGCTTACAGAGTTTTGATTACATCATCGATTATAAAACAGTCACCACCTTCGGTGTGTTTACATAGACATAACGTCGCCCTCGAGCAGGCGTCGAGTCTGAATTATTCTAAAGCCCTAGCTCATTTCCATTCGTACAACTACCGGCCTCTTACACTTGTCGATGACAAAAATTGTCGGTGCTGCATCTTCTTTTAGAATGGGCTTCATGCAGAGCCCTTGCATGCCTAATTGCCGCCCCGGGGCAAAGTTCTCAGTAACAACCACCACCGTTTCCCCCATCACTATTTCCCAGCTCCACCATTCCTTACTGCCTATTAGAGCAATTGGCTTGCGAAATAATTAAACAGATTTTTTTTTTTTATTATTCAATGTCCCTACTGCAGAAAGGATAAGGGAAAATGTTTCATATTCTGTTGGTTCTAACGCAAAATTCGTATATTACGGTAAAATATTCAGGGCTCCTTTGACCTTTTTTTATTATAATTATTTTGTCAGCCTTGTGGGCGGTATGTCCAGACTAGAATTGCCACCCCCATAAATGTGCCGCCCCAGAGCATATCCACCCCCATCCCCCGTGTGAGGGCCCTGGCTTCGTGCTAATTCCTAGTGACTCGGCAAGGCCAGAGTCCCGAGCGTACTGTTTTTTTTTTGTTTTTTTTTATGTTTTGAACAATTTCGCTTTCAATCCAGGCTTCCGTGACTCGTGCCGTCTGCACCGAATAATCCAGTCCCTTTTTCGAACAGGATCTTTCTGAAAAGAATAAAAGTGAAGTCCATCCGCAGCAGAAAGTTTCGTCGAATCACTGTTGCAATTTGCGGAGACACAGTAAACCATTTTCGAACTAAATACTTGATAAAAACTTTGCTAACACACGAAATATGACAGATCACTGATCAAGTTGATAGCGCATAACGGCATTTTATAGTGCATGCATATGGCATGCATCAGAATGTAAACAGCAATATTGACGTCACAGCCTATAGAGCCTTACGAGAACAGCCGAAGATCGGCGAATAAAAAGTTCGTCCGCTACCGATATTTTGATAGGCCTTTTTATCACAGTGCGTAATAATTAGGATTTATTTTTTCATTTTTTATCAAAAAATTACTAACTCATACATCTAGCAAATATTTACCATCTTTAAAAAAAAAACTTCTCAGTCGACCTTTAATGTGAATGAAGGTGAAATTGGGAAGGAGATGTGGGTCTTTGTAAGTGCATATGGGCCTGGTAGTGAGAAGACTGTAGAGGAAAGGGAGGCTTTTTGGATAGATTTAAATGAGTGCATAGAGGGTTTAGGGAGAAATGTCGATGTAGTGGTACTGGGACACCTTAATGCTAGGGTAGGAAAGGAATCAATAGATAGAGTGGTTCGAAAGTGTGGAGTTCCAGAAAAAATCTTAGTAGAGAGTTGATGGTGGAGAT
>NC_134796.1:24123177-24185677 GCF_046742065.1 Oratosquilla oratoria
AAAACACATATCTACCAGAGTTAAAATACTTATATATAAGAGTATACTGAGACCACTACTAGTATATGGTTGTGAGTGCTGGGTGCTGACAACAAAATTAAAAAGTAAAGTACAGGCGGCTGAGATGAGAGGGGAGTGACACGCAGAGACAGGCTAAGGAATGATGACATAAGGAAAGAGTTGGACGTGGAACCGATACTACATTTTATCGAAAGAGCTCAGTTAAGATGATATGGGCATGTCATGCGAATAGAGGAAAATAGAGGACCGTTGAAATACTACAAATGCAATCCAGCTGGTAAGAGACCCGTCGGAAGGCCAAGGAAGCTATGGAAAGATGGAATACGTGAAGCAGTGGCTGCCCGAGGGGAGACGCTAGACCACGTTGAGGAGACGGAGTTGTTTGCAGACGGAGGAGAGTGGAGAGCATTCACGAGGCACCATGACTGACAGGGGAAACCCTACCTGGTGTATGGTGAGAAAGGTGAGAAATAATAATAATACATACATACATACATACATATACCAAGGCTTTTTCCCCCTTACAAGGGAGGTAGCCAAAAAGGAAAAGGCATAAAATCATTCCCACCCATTCCATCCCTGAATACACTCCACACCCCTCCACCCTCCCTCTCATCTTAGCACCTCCTGGATGACGGGTCATCATTGCACCTTGTCCACTGCATTGGGTCAGAAGCAGTGTCGCAAGACACAGCACATCCACAGTAAGGCTGCTTCATTAAATCGGTGACACCCCCTCTCCGTCCCCCCATGTATAAAGGAGAAGACGGGGAGAAATCCCTTCGGGCTGTGTCAAAAATTGCTCACACATACTACCTCACCCCCCATCCCCCCACCCATTCCACCTCATGCATCACAACATCATCCATATACAACCATTCTCCATTCACCCCTCTCTTCTGTCCTCTCCCGTCCTTCCTCAACCGACATTCCCCTCTTCCCCAAAGCCCCCTTCACCCCATCCATCCACCTCATCCTAGGACGTCCCTTCATGTTCACTCCCTCCACATCTGCCTTCCATACCTCTTTTACTAGTCTTTCTTCACTCATTCTTTCCATGTGTCCAAAACATCCTAATACTCTTTCATCAACCCTGTCTCCCAAACCCCATTTCCACCCCTGTTCTCCTCCTCACCTCCTCATTTCTCACTATATCCAGCCTAGTAACCCCCATCATACTTCTCAGACACCTGATCTCAAACACATTAAAACTCCTTCTCTCTTCCTCTCTTATGTTCCATGTTTCTGCCCCATACAGTGCTGTTGGCACAATCACTCCTTCATACAGTCTCCTCTTAGCATCCATTCCCAAATGTCTATTCCTCATTACACTTTTTAATCCACCAAGGCATTTACTTACTTCTCTCAATCTACATTCTACCTCCACCTTCACTCCACCTTTTCCTGCCACATTTGCACCCAAGTATCTAAAACTATCCACTTCCTCCAGTCGCTCCCCCTTAATGCTCACTTCCGGACTACTGCCACTTTCACCCCTTGTACATCTCATCACTTTACTTTTACCCACATTTATTATTATTATTATCACTATTATCATTATTCACTCATTCTTTCCATGTGTCCAAACCATCCTAATACTCTTTCATCAACCCTATCTCCCAGCGGAGGTGGAAGGAGTGAATATGAGGGGGCGTCCTAGGATGAGATGGATGGATGGGGTGAAAGGGGCTTTACAAAAGAGAGCAATGTCTGTGGAGGAAGGACGGGAAAGGACAGAAGATAGGGATGAATGGAGAAGGGTTGTGTATAGATGAGGCTGTGATGCATGAGGGGGAGCGGGTGGGGGATGGGGGGTGAGGAAGTATGTATGAAAAAAAAATTGACGCAGCCCGAAGGGATTTCTCCCCGTCTTCTCCTTTTCTGCATGAGGGCACGGAGAGGGGGGGTCGCCGAATTTATGAAGCGGCTCTGCTGTAGATGTGCTGTGTCTTGCGACACTGCCTCTGACCCAGGGCAGTGGACAGGATGCAGTGATGACCCGTCATCCAGGAGGGAGGGAGGAGGGTGGAGGGGAGTGGAATATATGGGAAATGAAATGGGTGGGAGTGATTTCTATGCCTTTTTCTTTTTGGCTACCCCCCGTGTAAGGGGGAAAAAGCCTTTGGTATATGTATGTATGTATGTATTATTATTATTATTATTATTATTATTATTATTATTATTATTATTATTATTATTATTATTATTATTATTATTATTATTATTATTATTATCATTATTATTATTATTATTATTATTATTATTATTATTATTATTATTATTACTATTATTATTATTATTATTATTATTATTATTATTATTATTATTATTATTATTATTATTATTATTATTATTATTATTATTATTATAGAAATAATAATAATAATAATAATAATAATAATAATAATAATAATAATAATAATAATAATAATAATAATAATAATAATAATAATAATAATAATAATAATAATAATAATGATAATAATAATAATAATATTAATAGTAATAATAATAATAATAATAATAATACATACACACATACATACATACACCAAAGGCTTTTTCCCCTTTATAAGGGAGGTAGCCAATAAACTAAGGCATAAAAACCATTCCCACCCATTCCATCCCTATCATACTCCATTCCCCTCCATCCTCTTCCCTCCCTCTTATCTTGGCACCTCCTGGATGACGGGTCATCCCTGCATCTTGTCCACTGCCCTGGGTCAGAAGCAGTGTCGCAAGCCACAGCACATTCACAGCAAGGCCGCTTCATTAAATCGGCGACCCCCCACCCCTCTCCGTCCCCTCGTGCAGAAAAGGAGAAGACCGGGAGAAATCCCTTCGGGCTGCGTCAATTTTTTCTCATACATACTCCGTCACCCCTCATCCCCCAACCATTCCACCTCATGCATCACAACATCATCCATATACAACCATTCTTCATTCACCCCTCTCTTCTGTCCTCTCTCGCCCTTCCTCAACAGACATTCCCCTCTTTCCCAAAGCCCCTTTTACCCCATCCATCCATCTCATCCTAGGTCGCCCCTTATGTTCACTCCTTCCACCTCTACCTTCCACACCTCTTTTACTAGTCTTTCTTCATTCATTCTTCCCATGTGTCCAAAACATCCTAATACTCTTTCATCAACCCTATCTCCCAACCCCCTTTCCACCCCTGTTGTTGTTGTTGTTGTCGTTCCCTAGACTGTCTGTCCGAGCAGTCCCGTCTCCCCAAGGAAGGCCACAGCCGAGACTGGGTTTTCCCACAAATCCTTTATAGAGTGTATGTTGTGTTGTTTGCGTGCATGATTGTGTATAATGCAGTCTTCCATTATGTGTTGTATGGTATGGGGTGAAGTGTTACATCCTGGGCAGCTGTTCACAACACGGTCGTCCAGCCTCCTCTGGTAGCTTAGAAGTGCTGGGTGGTGACCGCATCGCAGTCTGGCCAAGTGGACTCTGTCCTTACGTGGGAGAGAGGATTCAGAAGGGTGGATATCAGGGGGTCTGGCATGCAGCAGTGTGTTGTCTTTCAGTGTGTTAATGGAGCGGTGAGTGATATGATTATGAATATGTTTCCGGAGGCTGGTATTTGGTGGTTGTGGAGGAAGAGAAGAGAGTATCTTTGTGTAATAAAGGTCTTTGGGTGTAGTTTTAATGTTTCTTGGTGTGTGTGGGTGTTCTGCTATGTAGTGTAACGGGTGTGATGTGTTTGTGGTGGCTGCAGCAAGTGTTTGTGTGCCTCTCATGTCGAGGTGTTCCTTGACTTTGAGGACTTTTGTTTCATGGTGTAAATGGTCTGTAGGTGATGTATTTGTGCAGCCTGTAATTGTTTTTAGGGCTTTGTTTTGTATGATTTGAAGGGTGTTGTGGTGTGTCTCACTGAGATTAGGAGCCCATGCAGGACTCGCATAATTCATCACTGAGCGTATACATTGTTTGTATATTGTTATATTAGTTTCTTTGTTTTGTCCAAATGTTGTTCCAGTGATTGACTTAAGTGCGTTAAGTCTAGGTGTGCATTTGTTTTTTATGTTTGTGAGGTGTTGTTTGAAAGACATGGATGTATCGTATGTTACACCAAGAATTTTCGGTGTGTTTGTGTGTGGTATTAGAGTGTTGTTGATGTAGAGATGAGGTATGTATTTGTGTTCTTTTGTCCAGTTGGTGAGAAGTGTTGCTGTAGATTTGGTTGGAGCTATTTTGAGTCTGTTTGTGATGAACCATGTGTTGAGTGTGTCAAGGTAAGGCTGGATTATTTCTGCAGCTTTGTCTGTGTTACGATGTGTGCATGTGATTGTTATGTCGTCTGCGTAAGAAGAGATTTGTATTTCTGAGGTGTCTGGCGTGGGTAAGTCATGCATGTATAGATTAAATAATGTGGGGGATAGAACTGAGCCCTGCGGTACTCCGTTCTTAATGTTTCTGATGTGCGATGATTGGCCATTATATGACACATGAGCATTCCTGCCTGCCAGATAATTGGCCAGCCATCTTTTGGTGTTATTGTGCATGTCTGTGTTATATATTTTATTTGTTAGGTTGTGGCGGGGGATAGCATCAAAAGCTTTACTAATGTCCAATGTTATAAGAAGTGTTCTGTGGTGGGGCCTATCTGAATTGATGCCATCAAAAATTCTTTGTGTGAGGTTTGTCAGAAGAGTGTTTGTGGAGTGTAGTGGCCTAAAACCGTGTTGTGAGTCAGCAAGGGGAATATATGGTGTGACAAGTTTAAGTATTAGGCGTTCAATGACTTTAGAGGGGGTGCAGAGAAGTGTGATTGGGCGGTGCGATGATGGGATTGTTGGGTCTTTGTTCGGTTTTGGGATGGTGATTATTTTACCATGCTTCCAGATGTCGGGTATAGTGTTGTGTGAATAGCTGTAGTTTGCAATGTTTGTGAGTGCGTGTATACCTTGTGGTCCAATGTGTTTTAGGTGGATGTTGCTTATGTTATCAGGGCCACAGGCAGATGAGTGCTTGAGACTATGCATTATGAGTTTTGTCTGACTGTCTATGAAGGGTGTATAGTCTGAGTCTGTGGGAAAGTCTTTCTTACGTCGAATGGTGCGTCGGTCGTCAGGGTGAGATGTAAGATGGCTCGTCTGTGCAAAATGACGTATGAGTGCGTTTGCTTGTTGTCTGTTTGAGGGTAGATTATCTGTTGTTGTGATTATTGCTGCGTGAGAGCGTGTAGTGTTAGTGTTGGATAGTGTGATGCTGTTGAGTGTTTTGTACAATTTGCTGGTGTTTGTTTTGTGATCAAGTGTATTGATAAAGTTTTGCCAATTTTGTGTTTTTTGTTCATGTATTTTATTGGCAATCACAGTGTTTAGTGTTTGTATTTGGTCTGCTATGTTTTGAGGGATAGGTGTGGGGGTATCGTGTTTAAGTGTGTCACGTTGTCTGATGAGGCCTTGGATTTCTGGTGTGAAGTTGGGGTTGTGTGATTTTCTGTTGCCTCTAGGGATGTATCTCTTGTCTGCGTTTTGTATGATTGTATTAAAAGCGTGCACAGCATTGTTTATGTTTGTGATTGGTGTACTGTTAAGTGTTTCAAAATGTTGTTCTGTCTCTTCATTAAAGGCTTCCCAGTTAGCTCTCTTGTAATTGGTGTAAGTGTGTCTGTGGCCAGCTGGGGTGCATCTTGTTTTGGTGGTGATGATGATTGGAAGGTGGTCAGAACCAAGGGCTCCGACCACTCTCCATGATGTTGTTGGGGTTAGGCAGGGGGAGCAAAAGGTGATATCAGGAGAGGAGGGAGTGTAGAGGGCTTGGTATGGGATATGTGTATGATTATGCGTGTTGTTCATGATAGTCAATGAGTCGAGTTGAGTCTGTATATCAAGCCCTCTGTCTGTGTCGGGGTTGTTCTCCTCCTCACCTCCTCATTTCTCACCCTATCTAGCCTAGTAACCCCCATCATACTTCTCAGACACTTCACCTGAAACACATTCAATCACCTTCTCTCTTCCTCTCTTATGTTCCATGCTTCTGTCCCATACAGTGCTGTTGGCACAATCACTCCTTCACACAGTCTTCTCTTAGCATCCATTCCCAAATGTCTATTTCTCATCACACTTTTTAGTTCCCCAAGGCATTTACTCGCTTCTCTCAATCTACATTCTACCTCCACCACCACTCTTCCCTTTCCTGCCACATTTGCACCCAAGTATCTAAAACTATCCACTTCCTCTAGTCTACCTTAATACTCACTTCCAGCCTGTTGCCACTTTCACCCCTTGTACATCTCATCACCTTACTTTTACCCACCTTTATATTCAACTTCCTTCTTTCATACACTTTCCCAAACTCTGTCACTAACTTCCTCAATCCCTCCTCTGATCCTGCTACAAGCGCAGTGTCGTCCGCAAATAAAAGCTGGCTGATCTTCCACTTTTCTCCATTCTCTTTAACCATCTCCAATCCCTGATCAACCACCCTTGCACTTACCTCTCGCACCACCCCACCCATTTATGAATTGAACAGCCAGGGTGACATAACACATCCCTGGCGAAGTCCAACCTTTACCTCAAACTACTCACTCTCTTTCCATTTCTGATCCTGACACACGCTCTACTACTCTCGTAAAAACTCGTGACAGTTCCTGAAAGCTTCCCTCCTATTCCGCATATCTGCAATACCTCCCACAGTGCCTTCCTGTCTAACCTGTCATAAACCTTTTTCAAATCCTTAAAAGTCCAAAAAACATCCTTAACTTTTCCTATAGTTTTCTCACATATCTGCCTTACCACAAAAATCTGATTTACGCAACCTCTACCTGTCCTAAACCCACACTGTTCCTCAGCAATTACTCCCTCTCTTCATCTCCTTCAAGGCCCTCCTATAAGCCTTCCCAACTACACTCAACAAGTTAATCCCTCTGAAACTACTACATTCACACTTGTCCCCTTTCCCCTTGTAAAGTGGAAATATAAAGGCAATCATCAAGTCCTCCGACACTCTACCCTCTCTTAAACAAACATTAGATAACCTCACCAGCCAGTCCACCATCAATGTATCTCCTTTTTTCAGACATTATGCATGACACCCATCCAGACCAGGTGCCTTACCTACTCTTATCACTTTAACAACTGCCTTCACCTCATCTTTCCTCATTTCTCCTCCATTTTCCTCACTCATCACTGTCATTTTCTTAGCATTTCCTACTGCAACTACCTTTCCCTTCATATCCCCCTTCACATTTAGCAACTCCCTAAAATACTTTGCCCATCTTCCTCTTACTGCCTTCTCCTTCATTATCATCTCTTCATCTACACCTTTTACCCTTTCTTCTCTACTTAATTCGCCTCCTCCTCTTCTCTTAATTTATTTCCAAAACATATTTTCATTACTTTCAAAATAACAACAACAACAACAACAACAACAACAACAACAACAACAACAACAACAACAACAACAATAATAATAATAATAATAATAATAATAATAATAATAATAATAATAATAATAATAATAATAATAATAATAATAATAATAATAATAATAATAATAATAATAATAATAATAATAATAATAATAATAATGATAACTTTATTTGGCAATGAATCACATAGATGAAATGCAGATAATGAAAAGAACACATAGTTCGAAATAACAATTAGCCTACAATTGCCGAGGATTACACAAAAAACATCTAAGATTATTTCCATTATGGTCCTCATTTGACTTTTTTCTGCACTAAGTTACACAGACAACATATGTTACGTAGGGGTGGGGACCAGAAACAGTCATGAGTAATACCAGTCAGTACACATATGACATATAAACATTATTATAGATTTGCTGATACTACTGAAATGTTCGTAACACGTAGGATATTGAGACCAAAACTTGAGCACCATCATTATAAAGGAACATTGCATTATGCATCAGAAACAACAAAATATTACTAAATGGTACCAAAACAGTATGAGTAAGTACCAGATCAGTGTAGTACCCTTAGTGATATACTACATTATTCTACGGCTGTAGCAATTCAAGTGTAGGACAATAAAGGGTAAGACCATTCCAGGGCAAGAGTAAATGCCAAGTGCCACGGGATAGAAGGTTCAAGGTAGCAGGCCATCAGCAATATCAACATATTGTTATAGTGAATGCTACATGGCAGCTTGGGACACATACTATTTGATTACAAATTCCCCTATACCTCAGGACGGAGTGGGTAATTACACATTAGTTTGAGCACCAGGAAATAGTTATAGTACATTATAATCTGAAGCACCAGAAGTAGGGTACAAGGAGCTCGAAGGAAAGGTCCAATTTAATACCTTGTTCCCTGGTACCCTGATTCACCAGGCTTGTATTATGATCAGATAACTGTTCTCGAACCATACCTGAAACATATACCTTACTATGACAAGCAAAACAAAGGTGGAAACCAGTTTTGAACATCAAACAGTGTTATACTAAGTTAAACCTCTGAAGGACAAAAAGGGGAGGTCAGAACAGTTGTGAATGAACGTAGATTTCGATGGCATTACTCGTGGAGTCTGGTGCCCCTCACTAGGCTAGTAGTAAATAAAATCAAGGCTGTTCTCGGTCCATAACTAAGACATATAGTAACCCTTGACTATTTTCTTGAAAGTAACCTTGCAATCTCACTGCTTAAGGTGGAGACCCCAGACATTTGACAACAGTGCTTGGTGTTATGGTCTGTCCTCCCTCCGTGTACAATTCGGTCGAGTTATTAAATTTTGAGTTTGGTCCACGCCTCAGTAGTTTAAATTTCTCCTCGTTGAATTGTATATTATTGATGTCTGCCCCCTCTGAGATCTTTTGAAGGATGGTTTGTAGTCCATTGACATCAGCTTCGTTTTTACTCTATGGCTGTTGGTGGTACCATCAGTGAAAGATGATAATTGGGAATCTTCAGCCACTGTGCCAATGTCATTCATCAGGACGATGAAGAGTGCTGTAATGGACCCAGAACGGAACCTTGATGAACGCCACTGATCACCTTTATCTGCCCTGACTTGTGTCCACCAACAATTACTACCTGGTTTCTTGCTGTGAGAAAGCTGTGAAGCAATACTCCAAGCTGCCCAAGGGATCCAAAGGTGACGTTTTACCGATAATGTGTCCTTTCTAGATATTGTAGGTAAACTTTTGTAATACATGGTGATACACTGGCCGACGACAAATGTTTTCATCATGTATATCAAAGAAAATATGTTTTTACGGAAGGTGTTTTATGGATAATAATGTTATTATATCATAACCCGAGTATTATTATGAAAAATAGTTTATATGTTTTGGAAATTATCTGATTAATTTATCTATTTCCTGTACTAACAATGTTGATAATATAGAAAGCAGAAGTGTTTTCGTTCTGAACGTATGTAAACAAACGCGGGAATAACGAAGAAAAGTGAACAGAAATTTCTAGAAAATTTAAGTGGTGTAATACATATATTGAAATGAATTCTACATTGAAAGTACAGAATGATATAAAAGATAATGCCGAGGACCTGCAGAATTTCCTGAAAGACCTTGAAAGTTGGGAAAAAGAGATAAAAGGGGTGGATGACAACTTGTCCACAGGCAAGTCACCTATTGAGGAAAAAAAGGTAAATTTAGAGGAATAATAATAATAATGTTTATTTGGCAAAGAATTAATATACATGAAGTGCTGATAATGACAAGAACACATAGTTCGAAATAATAATTCCAACTGCCAAGGATAACGCAAAAAACTAAAAAGCATGTAGTTTACTAGTTACATTGTTGATTGTGTAGGTACGAGCACAAAATTTTCAATCTTTTTTAACCCTAAAATTATTGTTGCATGTGAAAGGCAATTTTTATTAAAAACAAATGCTTTTGATTTTTTTTTTAAATAGCTTGAAAAACAAGGGAGATACAATATTTGTAATTATTTTTTTAGCCCACATGTTTGGCTAGACTTTACCATAATTATAATAAAATGTTAGAATTAAGGGTGGTAATTTGTAAAGATTTCAGTAAAGAAATACACATTAACTCTAAATCACTGGTCCAATTTTATTAAAATTTGGAATACTTGGGTTTTATGGATCAACAAATCACATGAGCATGTCAAAAACAATGTGAGACATCTCCAGCATACCATATTTGCCTTTTCATGGTAATTTAAAATTATTATGAAGTTTTCAATTTTCAGATTATGATCAATAAAATCCAAACCACTGGCCCAATTGACGTGCAACTTGGCATGTGAAGGTTTTATGGGTCAACAAATCACCTGAGCCTGTCCATAACATTGCAGGACCTTCCTCTTATACCATTCTTACTAACATCTATCACGTTGCCATGGCAACTGTTGTCAATTTAGAAATAAAAAATCCAAACCGCTGGTCCAACTGACATGCAACTTGGCATGTGAAGGTTTTATGGGTTAATAAATCACCTGAGCATGTCAATAACATTGCAGGACCTTCCTCTTATACCATTCTTACTAACACCTGTCACATTGCCATGGCAACTATTGTCAATATAGAATAATCAATAAAATCCAAACAGCTGGCCCAACTGACATACAACTTGGCATGTGAAGGTTTTTATGGGTCAACAAATCACCTGAGCATGTCAGTAACATTGCAGGACCTTCCTCTTATACCATTCTTACAAACACCTATCGCGTTGCCATGGCAATTGTTGTCAATTTAGAAATAATCAATAAAATCCAAACCGCTGGCCCAACTGACATGCAACTTGGCATGTGAAAGTTTTATGGGTCAACAAATCACCTGAGCATGTCAATAACATTGCAGGAACTTCCTCTTATACCATTCTTACCAACACCTATCACGTTGCCATGGCAGCGATATGTCGAGTAGGCATCAAAGCTTCAAGATTCTTTGATTGCAAAGCTGCGCTATTACCAACGATTTCAAAGTTGCTGATATCCGGTAGAATAGAGGCTAATAAACTATATTATTACATTAGATATTATATAATTTAGTTTCTGGCCTTTAGAGTACTCGGAAAACTAATTTGCCAAGGCTAATATAAAAAATTGTGTTGAAATTGGGAAGAATTAGTAAAATTTTGAAGAACTGGGCATACACTTGCTGAACAAGAGAATTTGAATACCCTGCTCATGCGCTGAATGCTCCAAGCATTCAAACTATGCCAAACAAAATCCAACGGTGCGCAAAAGATGGTGATGTAAACAGTACAAGTGAGATAGTGGCACCACGTGTGGTTTGGCACGTGACTACACATTATAGTGAATGCTACATTGCAGCTAGGGTCACCTATTAATTAATTCTTAATTTTACCTGTACCTCAGGATGGAGTGGGCAATTAGTATGAGCACTAGGAAGTACATTATAACCTGAAGTACCAGAAGTAGGGTACAGGGGACCAGTACTCGTGTGAGTAAAACAACAAGGAGATTGAGGGAAAAGTCCAATTACCTTGTTGCCTGGTGCCCTGATTCACCAAGCTTGTATTATGGTTAGATCATAACTGTTCCCGGAACCTACCTGAGACATATACCATACTAAGACTAGCAAAACAAAGGTGGAAACCAATTTGTAACATCAAACATTGTTATACTAAACTAAACCTCTGAAGGACAAAAAGGGGAGGTCAGAACAGTTATGAGTGAATGCAGATTTGGATGGTATTACTCATGGAGTCAGGTACCCCTCACTAGGCTAGTAGTACATAAAATCAAGGCTGTTCTCTGTCCATAGCTGAGACATATAGTAGCCCTTGATTTTTTTCTTGAATATAACCTTGCTATTTGACTGCTTAATGGACACAAGTAGTGAGTTCCATAGTTGAACACCTGTGAAATGAAAGCTGTTTTTTGGTGAAGGGACCTACATGAGTTACAATAAAAGACCCTTGACTATTCCAGGTTTGGTTCTCAGCAGATAATGTAAAATTACAGCTGACATGTGAAGGAGCAGAATTATGAACGACACAATTGTAAACATGGTTTAGTTTCAGCTGCTGGACACAATATTTTATGGGTAACATTCCTACCTTGCTAAATTCTTCTATACCAATATGACTATGTTGAGTTAAGTTTAGCATGAATCTAATGATCTTATTTTGTGCTACCTGTAGCCGAGACTGGTTTTTTCTGCTCAGACTACTGTACCAGGAGCTACAAGCATAATCAAAGTGATGCTGTAACAAGGCTGAGACCAGAAGCTTCTTTGTTTCTAAATCAAAATTTCTGGCTTTTCTGTAAAAAAAAAATTGACTTTATGTGAGCACTTGGATACAATCTTATCTGTTAAGGCATTCCCTGAGAGGGACTGATCTAAGGGTAATCCAAGATAGGTTACCTCTTTTTTTTTTCACTCCCAGACATTATCCCCACATCTGACATGTACATTGCAGTGTTTCCTGAGGATGGGTTTTGATGTGAAGACAATACTTTCTGTTTTACCAAGGTGTAAAGACAGCCTGTTATCTATGAGCCAGTCCTGGACTGATGACAGTTCAATATTCAGGGCCTCCTCTACTTCAACTGGGTCCCTGCCTGAGACAATTAGTGCGGAGTCGTCTGCATATAGGAGTAACTTACAGTTCACTGCACCTGGTATATTGTTAATATAGACCAGGACAGAAGCGGTCCTAGAATTGAACCTTGTGGTGCACCACAAGTTATCTCTCTTTCACCTGAGCAGGCTCCATTTACCTGTACAAGTTGTTTGCAACCTGTAAGGTAGGACTTGAACCAGCCAATATTCGCCACCCCTAATGCCTGAATTTTTTTTTAATAAGATGTCATGGTCCACTGTGTCAAATGCCTTTTGTAGATTCAACAAAACTAAACCCATGTAGTTACCTCTGTCGCATTCCTTTTTTTATCAGATCATAAAAGTATATTAAGCTGGTGTCTGTTGAGTGATTCAATCTAAAACCAGATTGCATGGAGTATAGTAGATTACATTCCCTGAGGTAGGTATCTAACTGATTGTATATGATGTGTTCCAAAACCTTGGAAATAATACCTAGAATTGAAACAGGCCTGTAGTATCCTGCCTCAGTTTTTGCATTTTTTTTATTTTATAAAGAGGTATTACCCGAGCCCTTTTCATGTCGCTTGGGATAACTCCTGAACTGATAGACAAATTTATTATGTGAGTTATTGGAGGAGTTATAATTGTGGCCCCATCCTAATCAAACCTCGCAGGAATATCGTCTAACCCTGTAGCCTTATTGGCACTTATGTTAGCCAATAATTTAAACATTTCTTCTTGAGTGGACTTTGTAATTTGAAACACTTTGTGGACTTATCTTTATAGTACTCCTGAACGTACCCCAGCCCAAACTTCCCAGAACCCATTGGGAGGGATTTTACTAGTTTAGTGGCTATGGTTGTGAAAAAGGAGTTGAAGTGGCTGACTATGGTGTTCCTATCAGAGTTAAGCTCACCGTTTATCATGAGTCCTATCCTGTCTGCTTCATTACTAGGCTTAGTGTGACCTTCTAGGTTCTTCAGAGTTTGCCAAAGCTTCTTTGGATCGTGTTTGTCCTGGTTCATGTTAGTACAATAATCAGCTTTGGCTTTTTCCTTCCAATATTTCATGTGATTCCTATAGTACAGAAAGCTATTATAGTTCTCCTGTTTTCTACTTTTCCTAAATCTTGCAATAAATCTGTCTGTCTCTAATTAAACCCAGTACTTCATTTGTTATCCATGGTTCCGTCCTCTGTTTTATTCGTATCTCTTTGAGAGACACTACTCTGTCAATAATAGTAAGAACTGTGTACTTAAAATTAGACCAGGCCTCATAAACATCGGTATAATTTAGTACTGGCGACCATCTACAAAATGTTCCCATGAGTAATGGTTCATGGAACTAAGCTTCACTGTGTTGTACTTGTTGTAAATCATCTTCCTAGCTTTCCAGTACAGTGAGTCCTCCTTATACAGTAATTCTTTATCCGGTAAATTCACAGTTATAGTATTTGGTAATTACTACCTTTGATTCTATTTACAGTAAGAAAAATTCACAGATATGGTATCCGCTAGATATTTTGAAGAGGAAAGAGCAGGGAGAAGGTACGTCAGCCATATCCTATTATTACATGTTATAATGGGTTTGGTATACGGTAATTTCAATTTCCGTTAAGGTTTTCAGGAACGCATATGTGCTGAATAATGAGGACTTACTGTACAATATATGAGCTTGTGGTCACTAAGACCATAATCACAAGCACCAGCCTGCATTATCTTATTACAGTTGAAAACCAGGATAAAATCTATGGTGGACCTGGATGTGCCTGTTATTCTAGTAGGCTCGTCAATCAGTTGTGTCAGGCCCTAGAGATACTGTTAAAAAAAGATGTGCTTTATTTATTTATTTATTAATTTATTTTTTTTTTTTTTTATTTTTTTTTTTTTTAAAGGATATTTTAGTTTTTTTTATATATTATGTTTTAAAATAACTCTGCAAGGAAAATAACTATACTACAATAATTTTTCTATGTTAGAATATCAAATAAATCAGTATACCCCTCACTTATGGTTTTCTATGGTGTTAGGGCACTTCCATTATCTGTGGTTTCATGTTTTGATGTGTTTTATTTGTTTTACAATGTACAGTTACCCCACTTAGTTTTGGCAGTTTTAAAAATGTTTCAGACAAGAATAACAACTCGCCCGGTATTCTTTTTTATTACATTTTCGTGTCTGTTCATTTACATGCTTTTTTTTTTTTTTTCCCCTCTAAATAGTAACTACCTTAAAAAATGTGACAAACAGCGGAATACTCAAAATGGTTTAGCAGACGACACATTTCTCTTGACTTACTAATGACATCTATCACTCTTATTTGACGAGTAATACAATTAAGAGAGAGAGAATGCAGGAATCCGTTCATGTAGTGGTCAATGGTAGACTAACAGCTTCAAGCTGTGTGTGGTGTTGAGTGCAGTGACAAACTAACCAAAACTAACTTGTATAGTTATAAGTTATGTTATAACCCTATTATTAGATCAATTATTTTCATTTATTTATTCAGCAGAGGACTTTGAGCCAATTACGTTATGTTAATTGCAATGCAATTTTTTTTTTTTTATAAAAAACTTTTGTTTTTTTGTTTTGTTTTTAATCTCATCCAAATTTGTTCAGATATTAAATATTTAGTATATAAAAACAGGTGCAAATATGTTATCCCTCCACATATGTGCATCTATCTTATTCAAAGAGGCATTAGACAGAGTATAAAAATAAATAAGTAATTGACCATTTTAGTCACTGTCAGATGCTGCAAGACTGCAACAAGTGTAGATACTGTATATGGGCCAGTATGGCTATTGGCTGGCTACCTCACAAAACTTACCTTTTATCTTAGCATACTCTTCAAAGATTAAACACTCCAATTTCCCATAGGGACCCTGGACATTGCCTAAACACAGATCTGCCACTTGGACAGTGGAAAAGGGGTTAACATAGTAATGGGGGGAAACTGTTGTACTCCCCGCCACCCATCAAGGCTCAGAGCTTACTTTCTACCTGACTTTTTGCTCGCTATCCCTTAACTTTAACCTACAATTATACATAACATAATTGGATCACAATCCCTCTGCTGAATAAATAAATGAAAATAATTGATTTAATAATAGGGTTATAACATAACTTATAAGTTTTAGTTAGTTTGTCACTGCACTCAATACCACTCACAGCTTGAAGCTGGTTGTTAGTCTACCATCGACCACTATGTGAACGTATTCCTGCGTTCTCTCTCCTCTGCAATGTATATCAGTCGTATTACTTGTCAAATAAGAGTGATAGATGTCATTAGTAAGTCAAGAAAAATGTGTCGTCTACTACACCATTTTGAGTATTTCGCTGTTTGTCACATTTTGTGAGGTAGTTACTATTAAAAAAAAAAAAAGCACGTAAATGAACAGACACGAAAATGTAATAAAAAAGAATGCTGGGCGAGTTGCTATTCTTGTCCGAAACATTTTTAACCTCTTTCATACAGTGCTACGTAGGTGGCATGAGGAGCAAGTGGATACGCGAGGCTGCCATATCGGCATCTTGATTATATTTATTGTAGTTGTCCCTGCGTAACTGACATACTCTCTAAACTGGCTTCATCACATTTTCTATGGTTATCAAAATTCACGGGTGAAAGAGAGAACGATCAATATAAGCGGTGACTATTTTTTATGGTGCGAGTATTATGATGCAACATCGTACGTCTGGCAGCTAATGCTGCCCGCGAGATTTTGGCCCAGAGTGAAGTGGTTAAAACTGTGCCAAAATTAAGTGGGGCAACTGTAAATTGTAAAATAAATAAAACACATCAAAACATGAAACCACAGAAAATGGAAGTGCCCTAACACCATAGAAAACCATAAGTGAAGGGTATACTGATTTATTTGATATTCTAACATAGAAAAATTATTGTAATATGGTTATCATTGCTGAGTTATTTTAAAACAAAATATATAAAAAACGAAAATATCCATTTTTTTTTTTTTTTACACTTTTTTTTTCTGAGTTGCATCTCAAGGACTTATGTATGATTGTAGGTTAAAGTTAAGGGATAGCGAGCAAAAAGTCAGGTAGAAAGTAAGCTCTGAGCCTTGATGGGTGGTGGGGAGTACAACAGTTTCCCCCCATTACCATGTTAACTCCTTTTCCACTGTCCAAGTGGCGGATCTGTGTGTAGGCAACATCCAGGGTCATTATGGGAAATTGGAGTGTTTAATCTTTGAAGAGTATGCTAAGATAAAAGGTAAATTTTGTGAGGTAGCCAGCCAATAGCCATACTGGCCCATATACAGTACCTATATTTGTTGCAGTCTTGCAGCATCTGACGGTGACTAAAATGTGGAGGGATGAATAACATACTTGCACCTGTTTTTATATACTAAATATTTAATATCTGAACAAATTTGGACGAGATAAAAAAAAAAACACATAAAAAACAAGTTAAAAAAACGCGATTAATTTTTTTTTTTTTTTTTTTTTTTTTTTTTTTTTTTTTAATCTATAGTCAGGCCATGAGATTTTAGCAAGTCCCTCATTTCCTTAACAAGGTTATTGTTTGTACTTGCCAGATTCGTATTAAAATCACCTAGGATAATGATTTCTTGGTCATGCATATTGACCCGATTGAAAGAGGTAGATTCTAATGTGATATAGAAAGACATCTGTTTCAGTGGTCTGTAACAGACCCCACATAAGATGGGATGCGATTTGGGTAACAGTATTTCAATACACACAGCTTCAAGGCCCTCGTTCATAAGGTCTGTACGGGGGTTGAATGCTAACTCATTGCTAATGAAAGCACATACCCCTCCTCTGGTCCTCTTTCTGTCATTACGCACAACACTATTACCTGGTATCGCAATTTCTGAATCAGAGATGGTATTGTCTAGCCAAGTTTCAGTGACACCGATGACTGCTGCCCTGGTCCGCTGTGTTAGTAGATGGAACTCGTCTATCTTAGGTGGAAGACTTCTGGGATTTAAGTGCACGAAGTGGAGGTCTCGCTTGTTGAAGCAGTTGAAATCATCCCCGGGTGTTGACTGGGGTGAGGCACAGCGATCGGGGTGAACAGGTATAGGGTCATCCTCACCATCGGACATGGGGGGGCCTGGTAGTTCTTTGAGTGTACACCCATTGCAAGTGAAGTGGAGAATGTCCTCATTCACCTAGGCAGCATTGTAGTTTTCGAGAGAAATTCCACAACACTTGATATGAGTCCACTTCCCACATGACTTGCAGCTGATGGCTCTACTGTTGCAACGGACTCCTTTTAGACAGCTTACACATGGGTGTTTTGGGACTCTCATTGCAGCTGGGACAGGACAGGGGTGTATATCACCACAGAGGAGGGTGTAGGATACCAGAAGCTTGGAAATGTTGATTTTTCTCTTCGGTGTTATATGAGAAATTCCCCTTTGTTTAACTAAACGAATCCGATGCCACTTTCTGACTTCTGTTGTTGAGGCAGGTGGGGGAAGGAACTGGCACAGAGTATGGTGGTTAAAAGAGATCCTTGAGATTTTGTCTCTTACCAAAATGTTAAAGAGGAGCGGAGGGTAACCAGGAATGCCCACTGCAACGTATGAAGGTTGACTACTTGCTGCTACATTGATCAGCAAGACCACTCCCAGCAGGGCTAAAAGCATACTGGTCATCCCTGATGCCATGTCGTAAATTTTCATGTGTATACACTATTCACGGCAGGATATGAAGCACCGATTGCGAACTCTTGAACTAGAGACACTTAAAAATGCATACTCACAACAACAACTTTAGCCCCACTTGGTGATTTAGACAAGTCATTTAAGATCACTTCTCTGTGCCAGGTTTATCCTTTCCGCCCATACCACAATGAGCAGTGAAGTCAGGATGATTAAAAGTTCGGAAAAGAAATCAGAAAGAGAAGAATACGAAGGAGGGAAGAGCAAGGAGGAGGAGACTTGGACGAGGGGAGAGCAGGTAGGACGAGGAGAGAAGGAGGAGGAGGTCTAGTCGTCCATAGCTGTTTACTCGGCGTGCGAGGTGTGTTTGGGGGGAGGGGGAGAGAGGGGTAGGTTGGTTTATGACCCTCAAACACTGCCACAAAGACACCCTTGTTCAATTTGTAAACAGGCTCAGCCTCGGGCATTTCGATTCTTCCTTTCAAATTTCAAAATTGTTTTCCTAATTGTAGCTACCACTAGCTCAGCTAGACACTGCATCTGTGAGCGATGCATAGATTATCCATTCACAAGTCACTTAGAAACCTCCCTCCTTTGGCACTCCCGCCGCACGATAAAACCCAAAAAAACTCAGGAGCCATGCCCACATCGTCCGCTCCACACCTATGGGAAAAGAGAATATAAAATCCCCATAGTACTTGGTTATGTTATTTTTCTCTTATTGTGTTGGTCTCTATTCCAGTATTATATGTATTTCCCCCTTTTTTATTTTTGCTATTATTTTTTTCCCTATTGAATGATTACAGTAGTTGAAGTTAAGGGTAAAAGTCCAGTCACACAAACGTGGATATTTAATGTGAATTTTACATTGTCCAATAATTCTTGATATATAAGCTATAACCTAATCTAACTTTACCTAACATAACAATCCCCTACTATCCTAGTCTCCTAGAAGAAATAGATCTCTCAAACACAAAATAGAAAGAAGCGAAAAATATAATTGATACTGTAATAGAGCCAAGTTAGGTTATGTTAGGCTAGAATCCATTGGACAATGTAAGTTTCATATTAAACATCCATGCTCTCATGATTCTGGAATTTTACCTTATAATCTTATTGTAGCTGTTGGTTTGAACCTCTTGGGACATAAAGTATGTACTGTACATGTGAATCTGCATGCGCCACCATTGCGGATGTAATGTTTACACTGCCGTCTTTTGCGACCCATTTGAATGGGTATGCCTCAGTTTGAATTCTTATAGCATTCAGTACATATGCAGGATTTTCAAAATGTCTTGCTGTTCTGCAAGTGTATACCCAGTTCTTTAAAAACAAAACAAAAAAATCACTGATTTAAACACAAATTTGGTTATTAACCATGGTAATTTAGTTTTCTAAGTAGAAATTTAAAGATAAGGCACCTATATATGAATATTTTAATGCAATATTCGTATTTTTTAGCCTTTTTTCTCTCAGAAATGAGCAACTTCAAGATTGTTGGTAATGCGACAGCTGTGCCTTAATGCAGAACATGTTTTCCAATACTTAGTCATGTTTGTTGATGCATGACATGTCGGAGATAATATTCATTGTAATCATAGAGGGTGTTGTTCACAAATAATACTTACATTTTTATGGTATGAATTTTGAGATGTTGGACAGGCAATGTTATGCCTATTACATAGCCGGCTATGGGTATGATAGCAAGTATATAAAATAACTATTGATAATATGGTCAGTATTCCATGTCATGGACCGTGTCCATGATCATGAGAAGTCTCAAGACTAGTATAGGTCTAGAGACAAGACTTAAATTTTCTTCAGGGTTTCATGATGATAATAAACATGAGCTGTCAGAATAAGGCTGTTTATTCAGATTATCATGATTATAGATAACATGATTAAACAAAATAACTCCTTTGAAAGTAAAAATAATTTTCATTTTTCTATTTCAGTAAATTGGTGTAAAAATAATTCACCAATTTCAATGTTAGTTAGGTCTTAGGATAGTTGCAGTACTGACTGGTTAGTGTACCAAGAGGCACTCTAAGGGTAAGGGCCAAGGCACCTGTATATGCATTTTTTAATGTGATAGTAAAGTTCTTTTAGCTGTGCATACATTACATTGATGGAACATGTTACATGATAGGTGTTATTAAGAATAGTATAAAAGGAAAGTTCTACATTGTTTTTGACATGCTCAGGTGATTTGTTGACCCATAGAACCTTCACATGCCAAGTTGCATGTCATTTGGACCAGGGGCTTGGATTTTATGAATGATTGTCTCTAAATTGACAATAGTTGCCATGGCAACATGGTGTATGTAAGAATGGTATTTAAAGGAATGTCCTGCATTGTTTTTGACATGCTCAGATGATTTGTTGACCCATAAAACCTGCACATGCCAAGTTGCATGTCAATTGGGGCTGTGGTTTGGATTTTATGGATGATTATCTCTAATTTGACAATAGTTGCCATGGCAACATAAAAGATGTTATGTCGCCCTGGCTATTCAACTTATACATGGATGGGGTAGTGCAAGGGGTAAATGCAAGGGTAGTGGGTCAGGGATTGGAGATGGTTAAAGAAAATGGAGAAAAGTGGGAGGTGAGCCAGCTGTTGTTTGCGGACGACACTGCGCTTGTGGCAGGATCGGAGGAGGGACTGAGGAAGTGGGTGACAGAGTTTGGGAGAGTATGTGGTAGAAGAAAGCTAAAGATAAATGTGGGTAAAAGTAAGGTGATGAGATGTACAAGGGGTGAAAGTGGCAGTAGACAGGGAGTGAGCATTAACCTCTTCACTCCGAGGCACATCGCACGTCTGGCAGCATTAGCTGCCCGATGTGCGATGTTGCGTCATAATAATCGCATAAATAAAGTCAGTGCTCAATCGTTCGTTCTCTTTCACCCATGTATTTTGATAACCATAGAAAATTGATGAAGCCAGTTTAGAGAGAAACGAAATTATGTAGGTACGACTACAATAACTATAATCAAGATGGCGATGTCGGCATCATCGAGTACCCACTTGCTCCTCATGCCGCCTACGTAGGCGTCACCGTATGGAAGTGGTTAAGGGAGAGCGCCTGGAGGAAGTGGATAGTTTTAGATACTTGGGTGCAAATGTGGCAGGAAAAGGTGGAGTGAAGGTGGAGGTAGAATGTAGATGGAGAGAAGCGAGTAAATGCCTTGGTGGGTTGAAGAGTGTAATGAGGAATAGACATTTGGGAATGGATGCTAAGAGGAGACTGTATGAAGGAGTGATTGTGCCAACAGCACTGTATGGGGCAGAAACATGGAACATAAGAGAGGAAGAGAGAAGGAGTTTGAATGTGTTTGAGATGAGGTGTCTGAGAAGTATGATGGGGGTTACTAGGCTAGATAGAGTGAGAAATGAGGAGGTGAGGAGAAGAACGGGGGTGGAAAGGGAGTTGGGAGATAGGGTTGATGAAAGAGTATTAGGATGGTTTGGACACATGGAAAGAATGAATGAAGAAAGACTAGTAAAAGAGGTATGGAAGGCAGATGTGGAGGGAGTGAACATGAGGGGACGTCCTAGGATGAGGTGGATGGATGGGGTGAAGAGTGCTTTGGGGAAGAGGGGAATGTCGGTTGAGGAAGGATGGGAGAGGACAGAAGACGGGTGAATGGAGAATGGTTGTACATGGATAATGATGTGATGCATGAGGTGGAATGGGTGGGGGGATGGGGGGTGAGGTAGTATGTGTGAGCAAAATTTGACACAGCCCAAAGGGATTTCTCCCGGTCTTCTCCTTTTATGCATAGGGGGACGGAGAGGGGGGGTCGCAGATTTAATGAAGCGGCCTTGCTGTGGATATGCTGTGTCTTGCGACACTGCTTCTGACGCAGGGCAGTGGACAAGGTGCAGGGATGACCCGTCATCCAGGAGGTGCTAAGATGAGAGGGAGGGTGGAGGGGTGTGGAGTGTATTCAGGGATGGAATGGGTGGGAATAGTTTTATGCCTTTTCCTTTATGGCTTCCTCCCTTGTAAGGGGGAAAAAGCCTTGGTATATGTAAGAATAGTATAAAAGGAAGGTCTTGCATTTTTTTTTTACAGTTGATTTGTTGACCCATAAAACCTTCACATGTCAATTGGGGCAGGGGTTTGGATTTTATAGATGATTATCTCTAAATTGACAATAGTTGCCATGACAACATGAAAGCTGTTAGTAAGAATAGTGTAAAAGGAAGGTTCTACATTGTTTTTGACATGCACAGATTATTTGTTGACCCATAAAACACTTACATGCCAAGTTGCATGTCAATTGGGGCAGGGGTTTGGATTTTATGGATGATTACTAAATTGACAATAGTTGTCATGGTAACATGAAACCTGTTTGTAAGAATAGTATAAAAGGAAGTTCCTACTTTTTTTTTACATGCTCAGGTGATTTGTTAACCCATAAAACCTTCATATGCCAAGTTGCATGTCAATTGGGGCAGCAGTTTGGATTTTATGGATATCTCTTAAATTGACAATAGTTGCCATGGCAACATGATAGATGTTAGTAAGAATTTTATAAAAGGAAGGTCCTGCATTGTTTTTGACATGTTCAGGTGATTTGTTGACCCATAAAACTGTTACTTGCTTAGTTGCATGTCAATTGGGGCAGCAGTTTGGATTTTACTGATGATCATCTCTAAATTGACAATTTGATAGTTGCCATGAAAAGGCAAATTTGGTATGATGGAGATGTTCCACATTGTTTTTGACATAGCTGATTTGTTGACCCTTAAAGCCCATGTATTCCAAATTTCAATAAAATTGGATCAGTGGTTTAGAGTTTGTGTATTTCTTTACCAAAATCTTTACAAATTACCACCCTTACACTTAGCCAAAAATTTAGAATAGTAAAATAATTTAAAAAATCATATCTCCCTTATTTTTCAAGCTATTTAAAATTTTTGAAAAGTATTTTGTTTTTAATGAAATGGTGTTTCATATGCAATAAGGATTTAGAAGTTAAAAACATTGAAAATTTTGTGCCCATACCTACATAAAGGGATATTTTTTTTTAGAAATGCACACCTATGTGATATAACATTAGAAAATTGATTATAAATTTTATAAATTATAATACATCAACATGTTTTTCTTGGTGGAAATAAATAAAAAAAATCTTGCTAAGAGCAAATATACTACCGATCAAAGCTGCGTGCATAGAATCAAGACGCCATGTTGTCGTCTAGCCAGTCCAGTCACTGTCAGTTAGACGATGGCTTTCATGTGCACCGGGTGTTCTCCAACTCTGGTTGAAGTTAATAAGCACTGTTACAAAGACAATAGGGCTTCCTTGGACTTAATGAATGAAAGAACATGGGGTTCTGCCATCATCTGTTCATTGCCTGAGGTACAATAATAATCAGGCCATCAGCATTCATGATGATGACCTGGATGATCTTTAGAATTAGAGGTACCAAATTACTTAATACAGGTTAGGTTACGTAGGTAGGTTAGATTAGAATAGACAAATTTATCATTCTTTCATTTGTTTGACCTTGGCATCTAATAAAACAAATGGCATATCATTCAACTGCCATGACTTTGTTAGTAAATTGATTTTACCAACTTTTTTGTTATTGATTTCTGACAAGAAAATCACCTATTACGTTGATGTATTATAATTTATTAAATTAATTAATTTTCTATTGTTATATTGAGTAGGCGTGCACTTTTAAAAGTTACCCATAAAAGAAATACCTTTGACATTTTGCCATGTCTTACATTATGCCCTTTCTGGCATAGAAGTTTATTGAAGATGGCCTTGGAGACTCATCTCCAGAGTCACAGTGATCCACCACACCTTATAAGTTTGGCATCCTTCATATTGACAGCCATCTGATCTAGAGTAATGTCGAAATAACCCCAGCAGCTTGTAGTATAGCCTAGCATGGGCAGCTTGTCCAGTAGTGTTCCTGGGAGACCATGTGCAACAAATTGATTTCATAAAACATAAGAATGAAGGAGACTGCAAGAGACCATAAGGCCTACACTAGGCATCTTCGTATCCATTACCACCTGTCATCCCCATCCATAAAGTTGTCTAATCATTTCTTAAAACAACTGATAGTTTCAGTGCTTACTACATGGTTACTAAGTTTATTCCATCCATCGACCACCCTATTAGTAAACCAATTCTTACCTATTTCCTTCTTAAACCTAAATTTGTCCAGTTTAAAACCATTACTGCAAGTCCTGCCCTGTTTTAATATGATGACCTTGTTTGCATCACCCTTGTTAAAGCCTTTGATCCACTTGAACACCTCTATTAGATCACCCCGCACTCTGCGTCTTTCCAGAGAGTGTAAGTTAAGGTGCCTAAGCCTCTCTTCGTAAGGCATATTTCGAGATTGAGTTGCAGATGTTGTTGTTGTCATTGCTGTTGTTGTTCCCTAGACTGCCCTTCTGAGCAGTCCCGTCTCCCCCAAGGAATGCCACGGCTGGAATGGGTTTTTTCCACAAATCCCTTATAGAGTGTATGTTTTGTTGTTTGCATGCATGATTGTGTTCAATGTAGTCTTCCTCCATTATGTTGAATAGTATGGGTGAAGTGTTACATCCTGGGCAGTTGTCCAAATTGCGGTCATCCAGTCTCTTCTTGTAGCTTAGAAGGGGCTAGGTGGTGGCTGCACCACAGACTGGCCAAGTAGACTCTGTCCTTTCATGGGAGAGAGGATTCAGAGGGATGGATATCAGGGGGTCTGGTATACACCAATGTGTTGTCTTTTAGTGTGTTAATGGAGCAGTCATTGATGATTATGAATATGTTTCTGGAGGTTGGTATTTGGTGGTTTTGGAGGAAGAGAAGAGAGTATTTGTGTGTGATATAGGCATTTGTACATATTTTTTTATGTTTTTTGGTGTGTGAGTGTTCTGACATGTAGTGTAGTGGGTGTACTGTGTTTGTGGAGGCTGCAGCAAGTGTTTGCGTGCCTCTCATGTCAAGGTGATCCTTGACTTTGAGGACTTTTGTTTCATAGTGTAAATGGTGTGTAGGTGTTGTATTTGTGCAGCCTGTAATTGTTTTTAGGGCTTTGTTTTGTATGGTCTGAAGAGTGTTGAGGTGTCTCTCACTGAGATTAGGTGCCCATGCAGGACTCACATAATTCATCACTGAGTGTATTCATTGTTTGTATATTGTAGTATAAATTTCTTTGTTTTGACCAAATGTTGTTCCAGTGATTTATTTAAGTGTGATATATAATAATGATAATAGTAATAAGTTTATTTGGCAAAGAATCAATATACATGAAGTGCAGATAATAACAAAAGCACATAGTTCGAAATAACAATTGCAATTGCCTAGGATAACACAAAAAAGCATGTAAGCTAGGTGTGCAGTTATTTTTTATGTTTGTGATGTGTTGTTTGAATGACATGATGTATGTTACACCAAGAATTTTCAATGTGTTTGTGTGTGATATTAGAGTGTTGTTGATATAGAGATGATGTATGTATTTGTGTTCTTTTGTCCAGTTGGTGAGAAGTGTTGTTGCAGATTTGGCTAGGGCTATTTAGAGTCCATTTGTAATGAACCATGTGTTGAGTGTATCAAAGTATGGCTGTATTATTTCTGTAGTTTTGTCTGTGTTACAATGTGTACCTGTAATTGTTATGTTGTCTGTGTAGGAAGATTTGTATTTCTGAGGTGTTTGGTGTGGGTATATCATGCATGTATAGATTAAAGAGTGTGGAGGATAGAACTGAGCCCTGTGGTACTCCATTCTTAATGTTTCTGGTGTACAATGATTGGCCATTATATGACACATAAGCATTCCTGCCCACCAGATAATTGGCCAGCCATCTTTTGGTGTTATCATGCATGTCTGTGTTATATATTTTGTTTGTTAGATTGTGGCAGGGGCAAGCATTAAAAGCTTTACTGATGTCTAATGTTATGAGAAGTGTCCAATGATGGGGCCTATCTGAATTGATGCCATCTAAAATTCTTTGCATGAGGTTTATCAGAAGAATGTTTGTGGAGTGTAGTGGCCTAAAGCCATGTTGTGATTCAGCAAAGGAATATGTGGTGTAATGAGTTGAAGTATGAGGCATTCAATGAATTTGGAGAGGGTGTAGAGAAGTGTGATTGGGCAGTGCGATGTTGGGATTATTGGGTTTTGGGATGGTGATTATTTTCCCATGCTTCCAGATGTCAAATATAGTGTTGTGTGAATAGCTGTAGTTTGCAATGTGAGTGCATGTATACCTTGTGGTCCAATGTGTTTTAGGTGGATGTCACTTATGTTGTCAGGGCCACAGGTGGATGAGTGCTTGAGGTTATGTATTATGTGTTTTGTTTGACTGTCTATGAAGGGTGTATAGTCTGAGTCTATGGGAAAGTCATTCTTATGTCAAATGGTGTGTCGGTTGTCAGGGTAAGAAGTGAGATGGCTTGTCTGTGCAAAATGATTTATGAGTGTTTGCTTGTCTGTTTGAGGATAAATTATCTGTTGTGGTTATTGATGCATGAGGTGTTTTGTTACTGGTAGATAGTGTAATGCTGTTGAATGTTTTGTACAATTTGATGGTGTTTGTGATCAAGTGTATTGACAAAATTTTGCCAGTTTTGTGTTTTCTGTTCATGTATTTTAATAGTAATCACAGTGATTAGTGTTTGTATTTGGTCTGCTATGTTTTGAGGGATAGGTGTGGGCTGCATCTCGTTGTCTGATGAGGCTTTGGATTTTTGGTGTGAAATTGTGATTGTGATTTTCTGTTGCCTCTAGGGATGTATCTCTTGTCAGCATTTTGTATGATTGTATTAAAAGTGTGCACAGCATTGTTTATGTTTGTGATTGGTGTACTGTTAAGTGTCTCAAAATGTTGTTCTGTCTCTTCATGTGTGTCTGTGGCCAGCTGGGGTGCATCTTGTTTTGGTGGTGATAATGATTGGAAGGTGGTTAGATGCAAGGGATCTGATCACTCTCCATGAAGTTGTTGGGGTTAGGCAGGGGGAGCAGAAGGTGATATCAGGAGAGGAGGGGGTGTAAAGGGCTTGGTGTGGGATATGTGTATGATTATGTACGTTGTTCATGATGGTCAGTGAGTCAGGTTGAGTTTCCATATCAAGCCCTCTATTTGTGTCAGGATTGTTGACATACCAGGCCAACTTGGTGTTAAAGTCACCACCCATGGTGAGGCTAGGGATTGTGGATAGTTGATTAAGTTGAGAACTGAAGGTGTTTGGAATTGTGGGGGATGGTTGGGGGGGGTGTATATGTTAACTATTGTCAGTGTTGGTTTGTTGCATGTGTGGATTAGAATAGATTGGATTTTTGTAGTGTTATCTGTGATAGGGAGGAGGATTTTGGTTGTGGCACTGTGGTACATGTACCCCACAAGCATGCTTGTAGGTGCAAAGTGATGCATTAGAGTTGGATGGTAGTCTGACCTAACTCGATGCTCAAAGGCTAGGATGGGTCACTCCAATTAGGTCACATTTGGTCAAGGCATCAGATCGGGCTTGGGTATATATACCGCCTGCCCCGAGTGGGTAGGCCACTCAGACACTCAGTCAGTCAGTCACCGTCTGATATTCATTTGGTCAGTCAGTCAGTCTGACCTCTGTTCTGTAACTCGTTGCTAGGCCTTTGTGGTTGGTCCCCCCACATGGGGGGCCACGCCACATCAGTCTTCAGGCTGATGTACGACTATCCACCTGAATAAAGCGCATAAGCCACACTGAGTGTCAATCTCTCCCTATGTCACCTTAGTCCAATAATGGTGACCCTGGGAGTTTTGACGCGAGCACACCCAGCCGACCCTGGACCATTGACAAGCTTTGTGACTCCGGCCCTGCATCGACATCATGATTGCTGTAGCTGGACATCGCATTCAACACAGACCAACACACGATCAATGCAGATTGATATCACGAGTGCCACAGATCAACATTCACTACGCCGGGGATGTCACCGCTTCCATCGTTGCTGTCTGCGCCACCCCCAGGGGGTTCTCGCCTCCACCGACGTCGTTCACGGCTACCACGCTTCTGACATCACTACTGCTGATGTCAACCATTTCCGACATCACCACTGCCTATGTCACCATTTCCAACGTCACCGCCACCGTCTGTCCCAGTGTCGCCTCCCCACACTTCACAGGGGAAGGAGGGTAATGTGGTGTACACATGTACCCCACAAGCATGTTTGTAGGTGCAAAGTGATGCATTAGAGTTGGATGGTAGTCTGAAATGACTTGATGCACGAAGGCTAGGATGGGTCACCCCAATTAGGTTGTGTGTGGTCAAGGTGTCAGATCAGGCCTGGTTATATATACCACCTGCCCCAAGCGGGTAGGCCTCTCAGACACTCAGTCACCGTCTGATATTCATTCGGTCAGTCAGTCAGTCTGACCTCTGTTCTGTAACTCATCGCTAGGCCTTCGTGGTTGGTCCCCCCCACGTGGGGGGCCGCACCATGTCAGTCCTTAGGCCGATGTATGAGTATCCACCTGAATAAAGTGCATAAGCCACACTGAGTGTCAATCTCTCCCTACATTACCCTAGTCCAATAGCACTTATGTCCACAAAACAGATGGATTGGTGGAACAGGGTGATGAATCTACCACCATTGCCATCAGTCTGGTCTTGTCTAATGGTGGTGAAGTTGTGAAATGATGGTGTTTTGTGTGTCTTAGTTTTGTTGTGTTGTGTTGTTTGAGTTCATGTTTTTTATGCCATCAGTATTATGTTGTAATATGTTGATGATATGTGTTCTGTATGTGTTGTATGTTGCTATCTGGGGTTGGGGTATTGATGGGGAAGGTATAGGATCTGGGTTAGAGGGAGGGAGATGTGTGATTGGGGACAAAGGAGGGAGAGGACTGATTGGGAACAAGGGTTGGGGGAAACTGGGTGTGGGTAAGGGTGCAGGCTGTGGCTGGGAAGGTGGGAATGAGGTATAGGGCAGGTAGAACATGTCCAAGAGTTTGTGTATTTGTTTGTGTCTGCAAGTGTTGTACAAGTGAAGTGGGCCCAATTTTTGCATGTGTTGCATTGAACTGAGCCCTTTGTTTGTCTGCTTGAGGTAATGGGTTTGGAGCATGTTGGGTATGTGTATTTTGTGGTGGGCCTAGGATTGCTCTCTACATCTCCGGCTCATAGTAGAAGAGGAGGGGTGAGTGCTGGAAAAACACTCCTCAGTGCAGAAAAAATGTAACTGCATGTTGTAAAAGGATTGTGGTACTCACCCCAGTGACTGAAGCCCCTCCAGGGGATAGGTGCCACCTGTGTAGAGCCAGTGGCCGGGGATGTTTGCTGCAGTTTGTCCCCCAACTCTTGAGGTTTGGAGGTGGTCCCATGACGAAGACGCTGCTGCACTAGTACCAGTTGTAAGTTGTAGATGTAACCAAACATGGTTAAGAATAACAATTGTGTTTTTCTTGGTGCTTATGTGCAAAGACACCTCATACAGTTTTACTTAGTCCACTCAGTAGAACATAATAAAATTTTGGGAAAGCAGATTAATTAGAGTTAGAAAAATTCTTTGAAGAAACGAACTGGGAGGAATTCATGATTACTATGGGAATAAGGAGGAAATGAGAAATCTTTCTTGACACTTACAACTTGGGAGTGAACAAACATGTACCAAAAACTAGTGGAAAGAAGAAACAGAAACAGGGCAGGTTTAAAAAAGCATTAGTTAATGTTTATTCAACAAAATAAAATACAATTTATACATACATATATACAAATTTTTTACAAAATTGCTTGTTGAAAAGGGAGAGCGTGAAGCAAAGCTTATGGGGAATTGCTCTCCCTTAAAGGAAAGAATTATTTTTATTTTATTTATTTTTGTTACATGTTAGTATGATACACATATACACATATATACATACACACACACACACACACACTTCAGCGAATGGATGGCTTGGATGACGTTCTGAAGAAAACTGAAGTCTGTGGATCCCAACGCAAAGAGAAGTGCCTAGTGATTTTGCAGGGTGGGGGGGAAATTGCTCGTGGAGTAGTGGGAAAGTAGGGAAAGAGGAAAAGGGGAGGGATTACTGAGGGAAATGGAAGGAAATGAGGAGGGAGTAGACTTGGTCCAGCCAGACAAGCGAAAGGTAAACAAAAGACTGAGTGAGGATGAAATGTCTAATAAAAATGTAAAGATTAGAAGTATAGAGAGGAGCAATACAGAAGAAAGTGACGAGAATATGTTCCAGGGATTTAAAGAGGGTGGGGGGGACACAACAACAACCCCCCCCCCCCCTGACTGATAAGACTAGAGGAGAGAGTTGATAAGGTGATCGAGGACTTGGAACGTAAGTTAGGTAATGTAGACTCCATTTTCCAGAGAATTGAAAGGTTGGAACAACTAGAGAAGGCTAACAGAAACTTAACTGAAGAAATAGAGGACCTAAAAAGACAGTTAGGAAATGTAAAGGAGGAGAATGAGAAATTGAAGAAGAATAGTAATGAAAACAGAGAGAAAATAGCTACAGAAGCTAAAAATTGGAGAATAACTCAAGAAGGGAATAAGGTTTCATTCACTGACATAGTCAAACAGCAATTGAAAGAACATAATGAAGACTCAGTTATTAAAGTGATGAGACAGAAGGAGAATATAGTAAGAGAATTAGCTGACAAAAAGAAATGTATAATTATATTAGGAATGGAAGAGAAACATAACCCAGATAGAACCGCAAGAATCAAGGAGGAAAATGAAAGAGTAAGCAGTTTATTAAAATTAGTCCAGGAAGATGAACCAGAAATTATAAAGGAAATTGAGGAAAAATTCAGACTCGGAAAATATAGTACAGATAAGACCAGACCAATTAAGATTAAATTCAGGTCACAAACAACGGCAGAGAAAATTCTATCCAAGACAGGGAAACTAGCAACAAATGATCAATATAAAAAGGTATGGATAAAAAGAGAAATGAATAAGGAGGAAAGAGAGGCAGAAAAGCAGAAAAGAATTGAAGCTAAGGCAAAAAACGAGGAAAGAACGGAGTCAGAGAAAGAGAGATTCTATTGGAGAGTAGTGAACATGAAAATAAAGCAGTTCGACATACAAAAGAAAAACATAAGGGAAACAGAGAACACAATGGAAGTGGCAGAAAACTAAGAGTGTCTTACACAAATATAGATGGATTGATAACAGAATTGAATGAACTGAATGATTATTTGAAAGAAAAAGAACCGGACATAATGGGAATTGTAGAAACAAAATTAAAAGGCCCACTACCACCCAACAGTGTAGGACATGATGCATACAATTATTGGATTAGAAACAGAGAAAAAAAACAAGGGGGTGGAGTTATGTTCCTGACTAAGAAGGATATAAACGTGAAAGGTGTCATATATGGAAAGAATACAGTAGAGATGATTATGATAGAAGTGGAAGACCGAGATAAGAAGAGCAGAAAATTTGTGATCAATTATGTGCCTCCGAAAACAGCCTCATGGGAGGAGAGTGAACATAAAAGTATGTTAGAGGACACAAAGATAGCATTAACTAAAATAATGGAAGACGGAGGAAGAATAGTTATGATGGGCGACTTTAATTGCAAAGAAATCTGCTGGGAAGAAATGACAGTAAAGAGTGGTGATGACTCATGGGGAAATGCTCTACTTGAGATGATTACTGACCATTCAATGACACAATGGATACAAGAGAACACTAGGTATAGAAATGAAGAAGAACCATCGAGGCTAGACTTAATAATTACATCTGAACCTAGAATAGTGGACAAGATTGAATATAAAACACCAATAGGTAAAAGTGACCACATATTGATTGAACTGGAACTTAATGAAGAAAAATATATGAAAAGAAATGAACAATATAGAAAAGGAAGAATGATGTATGAAAAAACAAACTTTGATAAAATAAGAGAATTCTTCCAACAAGAAAACTGGGAAGAAATATACAAAGAAGAAACATCAGTGGAAGAGAAATGGAATATTTTGACAAAAATTTAAAAAAAAGGAGTGGAAAAGTATGTCCCAAGACAAAAACAAGAAAAAGAATATGTAAAATGCTGGTACAACAAAAGTTGTAGGGAGTTAAAAGACAAAAGAGACAAAGCCTGGACCAGATGGAAAAAAGACAGACCTGAAAAATGGAAAATATATACTGGTTATAGAAATGAATATGTACAAAAGTGCAGAGAGGAAAAAAGAAAATATGAAAAAGATGTTATAGAAAAGTGTAAAGATCAACCAAAACTATTCTACAGATTTGTAAACAATAAACTGAAAAACAAACAAGACTTGGAGAAATTAAGACAAGGAGGAGTTGAATACACTGAGGAAATGGAAATGGCAGAAATTATGAACAAACATTTTAAATCAGTGTTTACAAGGGAAAATATACAACCTGAAGAGATTGAGTGGAAGGAAAAAGTCCCACCTATGGAAGAAATAGAAGTAACAAAGAATGAAATATTGACACACTTGGGTAATTTTGATGTCAGAAAATCGCATGGGCCAGATGAAATAGCAAACTGGATTCTGAAAGAATGCAGGAATGAACTGGCAGACAAAATACATAGCATAATAAGCAGTTCCTTAAAAGAAGGAAAAGTTCCAGAAGATTGGAAAAAAGCAAATATAGTACCTATATATAAAGGAGGAAATAAAGAAGAACCTACCAACTATAGACCAGTCTCTCTAACAAGTACAATAGCAAAAATATGTGAAAGAATTATCAAAAGTAGATGGGTAAAATACTTGGAAAAAAACAACGTACTAAATCCAAGACAATTTGGATTCAGACAAGGACGATCATGCGTCACCAATTTAATATGTTTCTATTCAAGGCTAATAGATATAATACAAGAAAGAGATGGATGGGCTGATTGTGCATTTCTAGACCTAAAAAAAGCTTTTGACAAAGTACCACATAAGAAGTTGCTTAAGAAATTAGAATATGAAGGAGGAATACAAGGTAAATTGCTAAATTGGATGGAAGACTTTTTACAAGAAAGAAAAATGAGAGTAGTGATAAGAGATCAGCACTCAAATTGGAATGAAGTAATAAGCGGTGTCCCGCAGGGAACAGTTCTGGCCCCAATAATGTTTGCTATATATATTAATGATATGGATGAAGGAATTGAAAGCTATATGAGCTTCTTTGCAGATGATGCAAAATTACTGAAAAGAGTGAAAACTGAAGAAGATTGTGAATCACTACAGAGAGATCTAAATAAAGTACAAGAATGGAGTAGGAAGTGGGAGATGGAGTTCAATACAAAAAAGTGTAGTATAATGGAATTTGGAAAAAGCAAAAACAGAATAACAGGATCATATAATTTGGGAGAAGAAGGAATAAAAAAAGTAGAAAATGAGAAGGACCTGGGAGTCATTGTTATGAATAATATGTCACCTGAGAAACATATAAATAAGATTTTTGGAGAAACTTATAATTTAATAAGAACAATCAAAGTGGCATTTACATACCTGGATGAAGAAATGGTGAGGAAAATCCTAATCACCCTGATAAGACCAAGATTGGAATATGCAGCAACGATATGGTCACCAAGTACAAAAAAATGTATAAAAAAACTTGAAAGAATACAAAGAGCAATTACAAAATTGGCACCAACACTCTCAAAACTATCATATGAAGAGAGACTACAAAAACTTAAACTACAGACACTAGAGCAAAGAAGAGAGAGAGGAGATTTGATAGCTATTTACAGAATCATGAAAGGCATAGAAATTACTGATAGAGAGAATCTGATAAAATGGGATGACAGAAATACAAGAGGACACGGAAAGAAAATAAAAAAAGACAGCTATAGAAGAGATTTGAAAAAGAACAGCTTTCCTCACAGAGCAATAGACAGTTGGAACAAGTTAGATGAGAAAGTGGTGTGTGCAAAAACAATACATGAATTTAAAAATAGTTTAGATAAAATGAGATATGAAGACGGGACCCCACGAGCATAGCTCCCCTTCCCGTAAAATACAACTAGGTAAATACAACTAGGTAAATACACACACACTTCAACGAACGGACGGCTTAGAAGACGTTCTGAAGAAAATTGAAGTTTTTGGATCCCAACGCAAAGAGAAGTGCCTATTGTATTTACAGAGTGGGGGGGGGGAAATTGCTCGTGGAGTAGTAGGAAAGTAGGGAAAGAGGAAAAGGGGAGGGATTACTGAGGGAAATGGAAGGAAATGAGGAAGGAGTAGACTTGGCCCAGGCAGACAGGCAAAAGGTAAACAAAAGGCCCCCCGACGACGATGAAATGTCTAATAAAATGTAAAGATTAGAAGTATAGACAAGAGCAATACAGTAGAAAGTGATGAGAATATTTTCCAGGGATTTAAAGAGGGTGGGGGGGACACAAACCCCCCCGACTGACAAGACTAGAAGAGAAGGTCGATAAGATGATCGAGGACTTGGAGCGTAGGTTAGGTCATGTTAACAATATTATTCGGAGAGTTGAAAAATTGGAAGAACTAGAGAAGGTGAACAAAAACTTAACTAAGGAAATTGAAGAATTAAAAAAACAGTTAAAAGAAGTAAAAGATGAGAATAAAGTCTTAAAGGAGAATAATAAGGAGAACAAGGAGGGTTGGAAAAAAAATTCAAGAAAATAGCAAAGTTGCATTCACTGACATAATCAGACAGCAAATGAATGAACAAACTGAAAACTCAGTTATTAAAGTAATGAGACAGAAGGAGAATATAGTAAGAGACTTAGCTGACAAAAAGAAATACATAATTATATTAGGAATGGAAGAGAAACATAACCCAGATAGAACCACAAGAATCAAAGAGGAAAATGAAAAAGTAAGAAATTTACTAGAATTAGTTCAGGAAGATGAACCAGAAATAATGAAACAAATCGAAGAGAAATTCAGGCTAGGGAAATATAGTACAGACAAGACCAGACCAATTAAGATTAAATTCAGGTCACAAACTACGGCTGAGAATATCTTATCCAAAACAGGGAAACTAGCAACAAGTGAACAATATAAAAAGGTATGGATAAAAAGGGAAATGAATAAAGAGGAAAGAGAGGAAGAAAAACAGAAAAGACTTGAAGCAAAGGAAAAAAACGAGATAAGAACGGAGTCAGAAAAAGAGATTCTATTGGAGAGTAGTGAATATGAAACTAAAGAAAGTCGACATACAAGAGAAAAACAAAAGGGAAACAGAGAACACAATGGAAGTGGCAGAAAACTAAGAGTGTCTTACACAAATATAGATGGATTAATAACAGGATTGAATGAGCTGAATGATTATTTGAAAGAAAAAGAACCAGACATAATGGGAATTGTAGAAACAAAATTAAAAGGTCCACTACCACCCAACAGTGTAGGACATGATGCATATAATTATTGGATTAGAAACAGAGTGAAAAAGGAAGGGGGTGGAGTTATGTTCCTGACTAAGAAGGATATAAACGTGAAGTGTGTCACATATGGAAAGAATACAGTAGAGATGATAATGATGGAAGAAGACAGAGATAAGAAGAACAGAAAGTTTGTGATAAATTATGTGCCCCCGAAAACAGCCTCATGGGAAGAGAGTGAACATAAAAGTATGTTAGAGGACACAAAGATAACATTAAACAAGATAATGGAAGAGGGAGGAAAAATAGTTATGATGGGCGACTTTAATTGCAAAGAAATCTGCTGGGAAGAAATGACAGTAAAGGGTGGAGACGGCTCATGGGGAAACGCTCTACTTGAGATGGTTACTGACCATACAATGACACAATGGATACAGGAGAACACTAGGTATAGAAATGAAGAAGAGCCATCGAGACTAGACCTAGTAATTACATCCGAACCTAGAATAGTGGACAAAATTGAATATAAAACACCAATAAGTAAAAGTGACCACATATTGATTGAACTGGAACTTAATGAAGAAAAATATATGAAAAGAAATGAACAATACAGAAAAGGAAGAATGATGTATGAAAAAACAAACTTTGATAAAATAAGAGAATTCTTTCTAAAGGAAAACTGGGAAGAAATATACAAAGAAGAAACAACAGTAGAAGAGAAATGGAATATTTTGACAAAAATTTACAAAAAAGGAGTGGAAAAGTATGTCCCAAGACAAATACAAGAAAAAGAATATGTAAAATGCTGGTACAACAAAAGCTGTAGGGAGTTAAAAGACAAAAGAGACAAAGCCTGGACCAGATGGAAAAAAGACAGAAGACCTGAAAAATGGAAAATATATACCTGTTATAGAAATGAATATGTAGAAATGTGCAGAGAGGAAAAGAGAAAATATGAAAAAGATATCATAGAAAAGTGTAAAGATCAACCAAAACTATTCTACAGATTTGTAAACAATAAACTGAAAAACAAACAAGACTTGGAGAAATTAAGACAGGGAGTTGAATACACTGAGGAAATGGAAATGGCGGAAATTATGAACAAACATTTTAAATCAGTGTTTACAAGGGAGAGCATACAACCTGAAGAGAACGAATGGAAAGAGAAAGTCCCCCCTATGGAAGAAATAGAAGTAACAAAGAATGAAATATTAACACACGAGTAATCTTGATGTCAGAAAATCGCATGGACCAGATGAAATAGCAAACTGGATACTGAAAGAATGCAGGAATGAACTGGCAGACAAAATACATAGCATACTAAATAGTTCCTTGAAAGAAGGAAAAGTTCCAGAAGATTGGAAAAAAGCAAATATAGTACCTATATATAAAGGAGGAAATAAAGAAGAACCTACCAACTATAGACCAGTCTCTCTAACAAGTACAATAGCAAAAATTTGTGAAAGAATTATCAAAAGTAGATGGGTAAAATATTTAGAAAAAAACAAAGTGTTAAATCCAAGGCAATTTGGATTCAGACAAGGACGATCATGCGTCACCAATTTAATATGTTTCTATTCAAGGCTAATAGATATAATACAAGAAAGAGATGGATGGGCGGACTGTGCATTTTTAGATCTAAAGAAAGCGTTTGACAAAGTACCACATAAGAAGTTGCTTAAGAAATTAGAAACTGAAGGAGGAATACAGGGCAAACTACTAAATTGGATGGAGGACTTTTTGCAAGAAAGAAAAATGAGAGTAGTGATAAGAAACCAGCACTCAAAATGGGATGAAGTAATAAGCGGTGTTCTGCAGGGAACAGTTCTGGCCCCAATAATGTTTGCTATATATATTAATGATATGGATGAAGGAATAGAAAGCTATATGAGCTTCTTTGCAGATGATGCAAAACTACTGAAAAGAGTGAAAACTGAAGAAGATTGTGAATCACTACAGAGAGATCTAAATAAAGTACAAGAATGGAGTAGGAAGTGGGAGATGGAGTTCAATACAAAAAAGTGTAGTATAATGGAATTTGGAAAAAGCAAAAACAGAATAACAGGAGCATATAAATTGGGAGAAGAAGGAATAAAAAAAGTAGAAAATGAGAAGGACCTGGGAGTCATTGTTATGAATAATATGTCACCTGAGAAACATATAAATAAGATTTTTGGAGAAACTTATAATCTAATAAGAACAATCAAAGTTGCATTTACATACCTGGATGAAGAAATGGTGAAGAAAATCCTAATCACCCTGATAAGACCAAGATTGGAATATGCAGCAACGATATGGTCACCAAGTACAAAAAAATGTATAAAAAAACTTGAAAGAATACAAAGAGCAATTACAAAATTGGCACCAACACTCTCAAAACTATCATATGAAGAGAGACTAGAAAAACTTGAACTACAGACACTAGAGCAAAGAAGAGAGAGAGGAGATTTGATAGCTATTTACAGAATCATGAAAGGCATAGAAATTACTGACAGAGAGAATCTGATAAAAGGGGATGACAGAAATACTAGAGGACACGGGAAGAAAATAAATAAAGACAACTATAGAAGAGATTTGAAAAAGAACAGCTTTCCTCACAGAGTAATAGACAGTTGGAACAAGTTAGATGAGAAAGTGGTGTGTGCAAAAACAATACATGAATTTAAAAATAGTTTAGATAAAATGAGATATGAAGACGGGACCCCACGAGCATAGCTCCCCTTCCCGTAAAATACAACTAGGTAAATACACACACACACATACACACACACACACACACACACACACATACATACATACATATACACATACATACATACATATACATATATACATCTATATATTTTTTTGCAATGAGATGCGACACAACGCCCGTGAACTCCGACCTCACGTAGGAATCGGGGTCACGTGCGAGCAACGCATCTTGTGGGGGTCAGGTGAGAGGTGAGATGTCAGGTCGATTGTTGACGGGACGATAATTGCTTACTGCGCGGATCCGGGTCACCGTCACCTGCAGGAACAAGAAAAAAAAGAGCGGCAGACTTGGGCGGTATATGACAGTTTCTCCATGAATACAATCATGAAATGGACCTGAAATGTTCAATATACACTCATACCTCGATTTAACGGACCTCGCTTTAACGGATTTCGGATGCAACAAACAAAATCTGTAGCTTCCGGATCGTCCGGAGCGACCAGACGCAGTCCGATGTTTCCGCAGTTGACCGCCAGATGACCTATGGTCACTTTGTTTATAACTGTGCCGGAACAAGTGGAGCTGTTTGGTCCGTGTTTTTCGACCTTTTTGGCCCTGTTTTGTGTGTTGTTTGTGAAATAATTCAACAGTTTTTTTAACCATGGCACCTGTACATCCTGTAGAAAAGAGGAAAAGAGTCAATTTAACAGTATCACAGAAGCTTGTGTTGATTAAAAAGTTGGAAAGTGGAATGTCGGTGAAGCAGGTGTGTGATGAATATCCACTTCACTCCGGGCCAAAATCTCGCGGGCAGCATTAGCTGCCAGACGTACGATGTTGCATAATAATACTCGCATCATAAAAAATAGTCACCGCTTATATCGATCGTTCTCTCTTTCACCCGTGAATTTTGATAACCATAGAAAATGTGATGAAGACAGTTTAAAGAGTATGTCATTACACAGGGGCAACTACAATAAATATAATCAAGACGCCGATATGGCAGCCTCACGTATCCACTTGCTCCTCATGCCGCCTACGTAGGCGGCACTGTATGGAAGAGGATATGGAGTAAAGAAACAAACTGTGTCTGATATTCGTAAACAAAAGGAACAACTTACCCAATATTCGCTGAAGTTTACAGTTGACGAAATTTTTGGACTTGGTACTCTTGGGGTGAAAATTTTGGGCCAGATCCCAGGTATTTACACTAACAGATTGGATAGTGTGCTTAACCCCGGACAGGTAGCGTGGACAAACTCTCCCGCTACAGGTAGCGTGGTGTCATATGTTACTTTCACTTTGGGCGCTTATACCCAGTTACCATTATGTCCTTCTTTATCTATTTTTAGTTTACTAATATAAAGACTACTTTCTACTGGTGAAGGAGAAAAAAACTCTGAACACTTTACTTACATGATTACGATTTTTTTTTTTTTAATAGACATTTGGTCAAATAACAAAAACTGTACACTTTAGAATACCAAATTCCAATAATAACGAGTGTTTTCTTAAAAGTAGAAGAGTTTCTGAGTTGATTGATGTAAAAATATTGTTGATTGGAGCAAAACTGCAAAATCTGTAAAGAAAAGAAAAAGCGGTTAATTTTTTTATGTACAAAATCACTAAAAATTTTGGTGTGAAAGGAAGGCTATATCTATAGTAGTAATACTTATTAGATCTGGATGAAACTTTCCAGAAGTCCTCTACAATAATTCTAGATGATGACAAAACCTTAGAAAATGATATTTAGTTACTATAAACTAAAAAAAAAAAAGGCTTAGTTTCAACATAACCCTTACTGTGCGTAATTTACGTAAAAGAAAGGCATATTTAGAGTATTAATAATTGATGGATATGCATGAAATTTTGGAAAAGTAGTCTACAATGGCCCTAGATGAGGGTAAAAATGTTAAAAATTATATTTAGTAAGTATAAACTGGTGAAAAAAATCATTCGTGAAACTTACCACGCGCGATGGCGCTGTTCACAGATGTAGTTGACATGCGAGTTACATGCAGGTTTATGGCACTTTACACACAGAAGCTTGGTCCTAGCATTAGAAGAGGAAGGGCAGAGAGGGCATCTGCCTCAAAAGTCACTGTAGAAGGATCTTCTTCATCGCTACTCATGAAAAGGGCCTGCAAATACTCCTCCTCCATCAGGCTTCTCTTTGCCATGCTGAAATCTGATAATAGAAAAAAATTGAAAATTAGAAATTAACCTCAAAATCACATTTTCGCTGCCTTCCGATCCAATATGACGATTGTCACGGGTAGCTACACCATTCACTGATATTTTCCGATAAACACAATAAAATTATTTCACTAAGTAATAATGCAGTAATGTAAAATGCAAAACTTTTGCAATTGCGTGACTTACCCGAGTAACGGTAGCGTGGTGTTAGATATGCACCATTTACAACTTTGGAGGGCGATAGCGGGTGAAGGTGGCGGAGCAGAGGTGACACACATACTGCTTTCACTGAGGCTGGTGAATGACTAACGGTCCCTGAAATACAAGTGAGATCACACTAGGCGTCTATGTGCAGAAACAAAAAAACGCGTTTTGCGCAGTGCCTAGGTGCGGATCTGACACAACGCTACCTGTCCAGGGTTAAGTAAAAGTACTGTACTGTATTCATTCCTCATTTTTTCGTAATGTAATCGTTGAAATACAGTAGTATCGGAAACTTTGGACAATCGGGTATATCGGACCGGTGTTCCCCCCTTTTGGTCCATTAAATCGAGGCATGAGTGTACTAATACTTATAGATTAATGACTTTTTTAAATATCATTTGAATGTTGATAAACATTTTGTCTTAGGTAATTCCTTTTCAAGTTTATTCCATGTGTTAACACCTATAATAGATAAGCATTGGCCTTTTTTGGTTGTTCTGTATTGAGTTTTAAAGAAGTCGTTTGTATGCCTAGTCGCATAGCGAGTTTTGAAGTTGAGTAAAATTTCAATATATTTTGATTCATTTGTTTATTGTAGATTTGGTGCATAACAATGGCAGTTTTGTACTTTATTAAGTCCATGAATTTCAGTAGATTTAGTTTTTTAAATAAATTATTTGTATGTTCTAAACGACCTACATTGCAGATTATACACAGTGCCTTTTTTGTGAGGTAATTATGCATTGAAGATTAGTTTGATAAGTATTACCCCAAATTTCTGAACAGTAGTTTAGGTATGGTAGTAGTAGACTACAGTAAATAGTACGTAGGGTATTTTCATTGAGGATATTTCTCATTTTATGCATTATTCCTAAAGTTTTGGACATCTTATTTATCACGTGATTTATATGATGTTTCCAATTAAGTTGATCGTTCAATACACGCCTAGGAATTTACTGACAGACGCTTTTTCAATAATTTCGTTGTTTATTTTGATCGGCTTAGTGCTTTCATTATTTTTGTAGAAAACCAGGTAGTTAGTTTTTTATACATTTAAGGATAGTTTATTGGCTGAAAACCAGTTAGATAGCTGACATAATCCTTCATTAATTGTCTTGATCAGTTTGTCGGAATTTATATCAGAGCATAGAATGGTGTATCATCGGCGAACAGTATAAATTTCATAAGGTTGGATACATTTGTAATGTCATTAATGTATAGTAAGAATAGTTTGGGTCCTAGAACTGAACCTTGAGGTACTCCGCATGTAACTGGTAGAATATGTGATCTTTCTTCCTGAATGGCTACATATTGTTTCCTGTTTTTTAGATAACTTTTTAACCAATCATTAACCTTACCTCTTAGCCCATAGTATTCGGCCTTTTGAATTAGGATTTCATGATTTACTGTGTCAAATGCCTTTTTTAGATCAATAAATATGCCGGCTGTCTTTTTCTTTTGTTCTATATTGTTAGTTATCTCTTCAATTAATTCCATTACTGCTGTTGACGTTGAAAGATTTCATTGAAATCCATATTGGCTATGGTAAATGACGTCATTTTTTTTAGAAATGAGTCAAGGCGAATTGTGAATAACTTCTCAAGAATTTTGGAAAACTGTGGTAATAGTGAAATTGGTCTATAGCTATTATAGCTTGATTTGTCGGCTGATTTGAATATCTGTATTACTTTTGCTATTTTCATTGCATATGGAAATATTCCTTGTTCAAATGATTTATTGCATATTGTCAGAAAATTATTTTTGATGATAGGCATAATTTGTTTTACGAGGTTCATATTGATTCCTGTGCAATCGAGTGATTTCTTGTTCTGTATTGATTTTACTGTGTTCATAAGTTTGTTTTCCATGACGGGTTTTAAGAACATAGTGTTATTTATTCGGTGTTTCTAAAAGGTCTCATAAGTTTGATGTGTTATCTTTATTTGTTTCGCGAGGTTAGGTCCTACATGGGAGAAAAATTCACTAAATTCGTTTGCCACTTTTTTAGTTTTTCCAATTTTAATAATGTCTATGAATTCATCAGTGTTATTATTTTTGGGCCTAGTTAAGTTGTTTATTACTTCCCATGTCTTTTTTATATTACCTTTATAATTTTCAAGCAGTGTGTCATAGTATTTTTTTTTGCAGTTGCGTAAAATTTTTGTAGGTTTGTTTTTGTACGCTTTGTATTTGTTTTTGTCTGTTAATGACTTGCTTTTAATAGATTTCTTGTAAAGTTGGTTTTTCTTTCGACACGTGTTCTTAAGATCGTTTGTAAACCATGGTTTTGAGTTTACGTTATATGGTTTTATTTCTACTTCTCTCTCTGGGCAGCATTTGTTTACATTACTCATGATAATGCTTACAAATTCGTTATATGATAGATTGGCATTTTCTGACTCATAAACCTGATCCCAGTTTTCTTCTTTTAAGCATTGATTTAATTTTGCAATACTTTTTTCGTCTATTTTACGTGTGTCATAGTATTTTTTTTGCAGTTGCGTAAATTTTTTTTAGGTTTGTTTTTGTACGCTTTGTATTTGTTTTCGTCTGTTAATGACTTGCTTTTAATAGATTTCTTGTAAAGTTGGTTTTTCTTTCGACACGCATTCTTAAGATCGTTTGTAAACCATGGGTTTGAGTTTACGTTATATGGTTTTATTTCTACTCTCTCTGGGCAGCATTTGTTTACATTACTCATGATAATGCTTACAAATTCGTTATATGATAGATTGGCATTTTCTGACTCGTAAACCTGATCCCAGTTTTCTTCTTTTAAGCATTGATTTAATTTTGCAATACTTTTTTCGTCTATTTTACGTTTTAGTACAATTCTGGGTTTTGTTATGCAGTACATTTCTTTTGGATTGATAGTGAATACCGGTAGATGGTCACTTATGTCACTTATTAAGATACCACTATGAATCTCAGAGTTTACAATATTGGTGAAAATGTTATCTATCATTGTTTCACTTGTTTTTGTTATTTGTGTTGGTTTATTTATCAAAGGATATATACCTAAAGAGAAAATCATATCTGTAAAGTGTCTTGTTTGTTCGTGAGTCTCATACTTAAGTAAATCTATGTTGAAGTCACCACAGAGATATAGGTTTTTATTTCTAAATGGAGTTATGATTTCTTCAAGCATATTTGTGAACTCATTGATGTTTGTGCCTGGCTTTCTGTAAATACTTGTTATGACGGTATTTATTTATTTATTTTTTTACTGAAAATCTCAACAGCTACGCAATCAAATAGGTTTTCATGCGAATTAGTGGATTGATTTATTAGTTTGCATGAAATTGATTTTTTTATGAAGATAGAGACTCCGCCGCCTTTTTGGATCTGTCTATTAACACTGTAGAGAGTATAGTCTTGTAGGAAGTTTACTAGACATCCTGGGTCAATCCATGTTTCGCTTATCACTATAACGTCAAAGCTTTTATTGAGTAAATTGAGATAATAAATGTCAATTTTCTGATAATTAACGTTTAGGCTCCTTGCATTAATGTGAATTAGTGTGAAACCATCAATATCATGAAATACTGTGTCAAATTGTGTATCACTATAGTAATCGCTGTCTTTTGTTAGTTTTGAGTAGAAATTTAATTCGGGGTCAATTTGGGTATTATTGTGATTAAATATCGAAAATTCCTTTTCTGATATTTTGTCTACTTCTTTATACTTCTTAGTGGCAGTATATACATCCAGGTTTTTTTATGCGAGATTTGGCGCGGAAAACAAAAATTTAATTTCTGTGTTTGAGATGGCATGATAGGGAAATATTTTTGAGCAGTCTGTGCAGAACCAGTTTTTGAAAATATTGGGGTTATTTTTGGCAGTATTTACGGGTATATTTGCACACATGAAATGATGTAAATGTTTGCATAATATGTGCATTTGAGGTGATTGGTAGGGACAAGGGTATGACATGAAGAACAGTTTTTTGTTATGTTTGTTTTTGTTTTTGTGTTGTAGTGTTCATGGTGATGTTTGTGTCAGAAGATTAAGGAATGTGAACTATTGAAATTCAACTAATTGTTCAAGATTACTTACTTGATGTACTTTTTCATCCTTGCACTTGATATACACCTTGCAGTCTTTTGTCCATGTCGAGATGATCTTCCCTTGTTTCCTCATGTCGTGTGCTGTTTTGGCAATCTCTCCGTTTCGTTTCGTCAGGTGTTCATTCACGTAGATGCCCGTCCCCTTCAATTTCTTGGCGTTTTTCAGCACGTTCACCTTCGACTTTCTTGATACGAATCACACAATTACATTTTGGGTACCATCCTGTTTTCTTTTTCCCAGTGTATGGCAAGCTGATGTCTCTGTGTCTCTGATCTGTATTCCCTTGTTACTTAGAGAATGGATCACTTGAGTTTCTACAATGTTCTGTCCACTGTTATCCACACTATAGTCGGAATCACCTTTCACGGCTTCCGAATACGTTTTCATAATCTTTAAACCACTGATGATGATATCTTCTCTCCTCGTGTACTGCTCTAGGTCTTCCACTCTAGCTTCCACCTTCGACTTTCTTGATACGAATCACACGATTACATTTTGGGTACCATCCTGTTTTCTTTTTCCCAGTGTATGGCAAGCTGATATCTCTGTGTCTCTGATCTGTATTCCCTTGTTACTTAGAGAATGGATCACTTGAGTTTCTACAATGTTCTGTCCACTGTTATCCACACTATAGTCGGAATCACCTTTCACGGCTTCCGAATACGTTTTCATAATCTTTAAACCACTGATGATGATATCTTCTCTCCTCGTGTACTGCTCTAGGTCTTCCACTCTAGCTTGGAGATTAACTACAGTCGATTTTAGATCTTGTATCTCCTGCCTTTGTTGTTTGACTTCGCTTTTAGCTCGCTTAGGAACTGCTGGTCTTCTTTCCTTGCTTGCAACAGGAACTGTTTGTCCTCTTCTCTTGCTTTCACGAGACTCTCCACCATATCTTCAAGTTTCTTGGAGCTGTTGCTGTTTCTGGTATGTGCCATGTTGTATTACTTTCTCGTAGGGAGCGCTGAGCGGAGGGTGTGAACTGCACGAGAGTCAGAGAGGGAATGAGATTGCAAAAAAGTCCAGGGATGTGGCTTGGGATAAATGGAGGAAGAGAAGAAGCACTAAAACAAAGAAGTTTAAAAACAAGCTAGAGTCTTTGAAGAAGCCTCATTTCAAGTAGAAATATTGAATGAAAGTTTCCAATTGGGTCTTCACAAAAGAGAGTATTTTTTTTTTTGAGACAAGCATGGGGAGCAAAATTCCAGGTTTAGAAGAAATAGATGTAGAAGTGAGGGAAGTGCTCATTTTGTTGGATCATTGGATGGGGCAGAAGCTTCAGGACCAGACAGGATCTCAAATTGAATACAGTGAACCCCTCAGTATTCATGAGGGTTATGTTCAAAAATCCCTTGCGAATGGCAAAAAATTGGAGATAATGGACGCTTCCCTGAAAAATGCCTTAGAATACCCTTTTTAATACTCTTATATTGGAAGTTGGTGTGGAAAAGGAATGGGGGTGCTTCAAGGAGGAAGTGACAAGGTGTGCAAAGGTTGTATGTGGAACAAGAGGGAATAGAAGGAAGGGTAGTGAGTGCTGGGATGATGAAGTGAAGAAGGTAGTAGAAGAGAAGAAGTGAGCTGTCAAGGACTGGTTACAAAAAATAATAATAATGAGTTAAAAATAGATAGAAAAATTAAGGAGGCATAAAGGAGAGCAGATGTAAAATGGGGGAGGAGTATTAGAGAAATTTTTGAAAGAAATAAAAATGATTTGGAAGGAGATCAAGAGAGGAAGAGGAGAGGGGACAAGTAGAAAAAAATAAGTAAAAGGCACAGATGGACAGATCTGGATGGAAGAGGAAGCAGTAAGGGGAAGATGGGTGGAGTATTTTAGAGTATGTGGAGGAAGATAGAGAGGGATTGGTGGTAGCAGTGGGAGGCACTAAGAAGATAACAGTAATGGGAGAGTAAAATGGAGGAGAAATAAGAAAAGATGAGGTGCAAGTAGCTCTGAAGATTATGAGAACAAGTAAAGCTTCTGGATTAGATGGATGTCATGTGGAGTGTCTGAAGAAGGGAGGTGGACTGGCTGGTGAAGTTTTTTAATATGTGTCTAAGGGAGGGTAGAGTGCCAGAGGACTGGAGGAGTATCTGTATAGTTCCACTTTACAAGGGAAAAGGGGACAAATGTGAATAGTGGTTTCAGAGGGATCAGTTTGTTGAGTGTAGTTGGGAAGGTTTTGATTGAGAGGATTAGGAGAGGAAGAGAGGGAGTAATTGGTGAGGAACAGTGTGGATTTAGGACAGGTAGGGGTTACATGGATCAGATTTTTGTGATAAGACAGGTATGTGAGAAAGGTAAGGATGTTTCTTGGGCCCTTATGGATTTGGAAAAGGTTTATGACTAGGTGGACAGGAAGGCACTGTGGGAGGTTTTGCAGATATAGATTGGGGGAAAACTGTAATGGACAGTCAAGAGTTTTTATAAGAGTAGTAGAGCCTGTGTCAGAATGGGAATTGGAGAGAGCAAGTGCTTTGAGGTAAAGGTGGGACTGTGTCAGGGCTGTCATGTTGCCATGGTTGTTCAATAATTTTTAATTTTTATTTACTGTTTCCTCTTCCTCTACCTCCTCAAAATCCTCCATGTCCACTTCCCCTTGTGATAACATTTACTTTGTATTAAACACTGGCTCAAATTTGATCATCACAGCAGGAGTTTCATTTACACTGCTTCCTATTGCTGAGTCCAATGACTGCACTTTCAGACTTCCAAAAAGTTTCATGAGGGCTTGCTGCATAGAATCAAAGATCTTATCTGGCTCACTAAAAGATACTGCTGTCAGTACTGTTTGCTTGTCTTTAATCTCTAGACCTGCATTGTCCAATAATCTAAATGCTAAAATACTCTTTGGTATGGTCATTATATACTCAAAATTGCATTCCTCTTTACAAATTCCAAAATATACTTCTCCATACTACCTTCCTTTACTTTTGTAGCTATCAAACTTTGTCCAGTCTTCATTGCTGTTGAAACCTCTGAGAAAATACAATGGGCACTAAGACACAGGGTAAGAACTACTGGTAGAGCTTTTAAAAGTGGAGAACGAGTCTAAGAGGGAAGAGCAAAAAGAATGGAAAGGACCAGGTACAGATTGGTGAAGATGGTAAAAATGTGATTTTGAAATATGGATCAAATATTGTAAGAACCCATGGAACACATGTTCAGGAAATACCATATAACTTTAAAAAAGACATTGAAGATGGAAGAAGTACTGTACTTGATATGGTGAGACATCAACACAAGAAAGAAGAAAATATTAGGATTAAGGAGAATGGGATAGAGGTTGTCATAAATACAGTGGAAAGTAGAATAGAAAATGATGATTTTAATAAAACAAATGAAGAGGATCATACCACAGTCAAGAACACATCAGAGAACAATGTAATAGTAAAAAGTACTCTGCAAGTTGGACAGAAAGTAAATATATTACCAAAAGAGTCAAATGAATGGAAGAAAGTAATTGTGCACAGTCATGCTGGGAAATCAACAGGGAAATGTAAGAGTTGGAGAAATATTGAATATGAAGATGGGCACACATCAGCAATTGACAGGAATAGATATGTAGAAAAGTGGGTACCAGTAACAGTATCTGAAGAAGACAAAATACAAGAGCCCAATGAAATAGTAATGGACTATGAAAATAAGGAAAACTATGATCTTGTAGAAGCCAAACAAGATGATCTTAAAATCTGGAAAGATTTTGGAATTTATGTAGAAGTTCTAAAAATGGGTCAGAAAGCATTGTCAGTTCGATAGCAAGTAACAGAAAGGGTGAACAGTAAAGGGAAAAAGAAAATTAAAGCAAGGCATGTTGCCAGAGGCTTTGAAGAAAGGGAAGAAATACAATTAGATTCTCCCACTGTTAGCAGTGTAATAGGGTGGCAATGAAAAGCACTTTACAATGGTAAAATAATGTGTTAAGTCACAATTCAATAATTTTACACAAAATACAGAAAGTGTGTTTACACTTTGAAGGTACAACAGAAACTGACACCAAGCTTTATTTTGGCAGCAAAACTCACATTTGAGCACGTGGGCCACACTTGGTTCTCTCAAACATACTTGTACACAAATACAAAATACACAATGGCAAAATTAAAGACTAACAATATACCCACTGGGTATTAATATAATAACTGGGAAACTCTATTCAGACTATCATATTGCTTAGCCACCACCACTCAATGACCCTACCAAGCAAACAAGGGAAAAATGAATGAGTGAAGCATAAGAAAATGTAAAAGGATGACCTACTCCACACACACCACATTGTACATACAAAAGTATAGGAAAAAAATATGTACATGAAATCACCCTATACAAGAAAACAAATACCAAAGGCTTTTATCACCCTTGTAAGGGAGGTAGCCAATAAACAAAGGCATAAAAACCATTCCCACCCATTCCATCCCTATCATACTCCACTCCCCTCCACCCGCTTCCATCCCTCTTATCTTGGCATGCCCTGGATGACGGGTCATTCATGCATCTTGTCCACTACCCTGGGTCAGAAGCAGTGTCACAAGACACAGCACATCCACAGCAAGGCCGCTTCATTAAATCGGCAACCCCCCTCTCCCCTCATGCAGAAAAGGAGAAATCCCTTCAGGCTGCATCAAATTTTTCTCACACGTACTCCCTCACTCCCTATCCCCTACCCATTCCACCTTATGCATCACATCATATACAACCATTCTCCATTCACTCCTGTCTTCTAGCCTCTCCCATCCTTCCTCAACAGACATTCCCCTCTTTCCCAAAGCCCCTTTTACCCCATCCATCCATCCAACCATCTCATCTTAGGTCACCCCTTCATGTTCACTCCTTCCACCTCTGACTTCCACACCTCTTTTACTAATCTTTCTTCACTCATTCTTTCCATGTGTGCAAACCATCCCAATACTCTTTCATCAACCCTATCTTCCAACTCCCTTTCCACCCCTGTTCTCATCCTCACCTCATTTCTCACTCTATCCAGCATAGTAACCCCTATCATACTTCTCAGACACCTCATCTCAAACACATTCAAATTCCTTCTCTCTTCCTCTCTCATGTTCCATGTTTCTGCCCCATACAGTGCTATCGGCACAATCACTCCATACAGTGTTCTCTTAGCATCCATTCCCAAATGTGTATTTCTCATTACACTTTTTAATCCCCCAAGACATTTACTTGCTTCTCTTAATCTACATTCTACCTCCACCTCCACTCCTCCCTTTCCCACCACATTCCTAAAACTATCCACTTCCTCCAGTCTCTCTCCAGTAATACTCACTTCCAGTCTGCTGCCACTTTCTCCCCATGTACATCTCATCACCCTACTTTTACCCACATTTATCTTCAACTTCCTTCTTTCACACACTTCCCAAACTCTGTCACTAACTTCCTCAATCCCTCCTCTGATCTTGCTACAAGCGCTGTGTCGTTCTCAAACAACAGCTGGCCGATCTCCCACTTTTCTCCATTTTCTTTATCCAACTCCAATCCTTGACCCACCACTCTTGCATTTACCTCTCGCACCACCCCATCCATGTTTAACCCCTTCCATACGATGCCGCCTATGTAGGCAGCATGGGGAGCAAGTGGATACGCGAGGCTGCCATATCGGCGTCTTGATTATATTGTAGTTGTCCCTGCGTAACTGACATACTCTCTAAACTGGCTTCATCACATTTTCTATGGTTATCAAAATTCACGGGTGAAAGAGAGAACGATCGATATAAGCGGTGACTATTTTTTATGATGCGAGTATTATGACGCAACATCATACGTCTGGCAGCTAATGCTGCCCACGAGATTTTGGCCCAGAGTGAAGTGGTTAAATTGAACAGCTAGGGTGACATAACACATCCCTGACAAAGTCCCGCCTTTACATTAAACCACTCACTCTCTCCATTTTTAATTCTGACACACGGTCTACTACTCCTGTAAAAACTCTTTGACAGCTCCTAAAAGCTTTCCTCATATCCCATATATCTGCAGTACTTCCCACAGTTCCTTCCTGTCTACCCTATCATAAGTCTTTTCCAAATCCATAAAAGCCAAAAAAACATCCTTACCCTATCCTATAGCTTTCTCACATATCTGTCTTACCACAAAATCTGATCTATGCAACTACCTGTCCTAAACCCACTGTTCCTCACCAATTACTTCCTCTGTTCCTCTCTTAATCCTCTCAATTAAGGGAGTGTTGCCAGCGATCATTCAAAAAATTCTGGTACAGTACTTGAACAAATTTTGGTGAACATTTCAAAAGAATCTATGATGGTGGCAACACTCATACAAAGTTATACAACTGTATTTCTTTTCTATATTTCTATACAACATAAAATAGATAAAATATTGGCAATCCCATTACATAAAAAACATTCTGTATATTGAAAAAACATCAACATTTCTATAGCTATTTCGTTTTTTGCTACAGAATTGTGTTTATGGAGATATTTGGCAACTCCTCCCATCAGCATACCCCACAAAGACAGTGGACAGGGTAAGAGTACTCTTGAAAAGTTCAAAGTAAGGTGACATCGCTCCTGGTGCTCTCACCATACACAACAATTTTGATTCCTTGCCCTGTATTGTTGCTGTGATCATGGACAAATGAACAAGAAACAAGAGAGTGAAGCAGCAGAATATAGAGATGGGCATGAGTGCCAGAAATAGAAGCAAGAAGGAAAAAGAAATAGGAGAAAAGCAGCACAGCTGTACCCAGCACTCCAAAAGCATTTACTAGCCATGCCCACCGTACACCTCCACCCACGCCATACCATTCACCCTCACCTCACACCTCATCAGCAAAGAAGAGGAAATTGGAGATTTGCTATACATCATAACCATCCATTGAAGGATATTTCTTTTAACCTTGTTTAGCCAGTTTATACTGAAATATTTTTAATTACTGATTTAGCTTCATGTATATAATATATGAAATGTTGAATTCCATAATAATGTAGGATGCCAAAGCCCTGTAAGAGGGAGTTAAAAAGGGGTTGGTCAGGATGACCAAGTGGTAGCTGCTGAGTCCTATAAGAGGCCGGTAGAAAGTGGGGTAGATGGTGAGGGTTGTATTTTTTTTATGGATTGGCTGTTTGTAAACAGCACAGTCGGTAGGAGAAGGTTTGCGCAAACTCGCTCTCCGCCTAGAGTTATAAAAATGGCCGGGAGCCTGTATGACGTGTATATGTTTTGCTGATGTAGAAATTTTATAACCTGTGTAAGTGATGCAGAGAGTCAAGATTGCTTAAGTAAACAATATTGGATATAGACATTACAATGAATCTGATTGGAGAAGGGGATGGAGTAGGAGGAAATTTGATTGGATCAAAATTATAAGCTCATGCCCTGAGGGGAGGATCTTAAATAGATCATTGGACTTAAGAAATCATGTCACTGCAGAACTTACCTGGGACCTAAAATAAGTGTTCTCGATGGGAATCCCATGGTGTACCTAAGAGAACCAAGTATTTACCTAGTGGTATTTTACAGGAAGGGGAGCTATGCTTATGGTGTCCTGTCTTTGTATCTCACAGTGTCTAGTTTGCTCTTTAATTCTTGTATAGTTTTTGCACACACTATTGTTTTATCCAGTTTCTTCTAGATATCCACCACTCTGTGGATTTTTTTTTTTTTCTTCTTCCTCTTTCAGGTCTCTTCTATAACTATCCTTTTTGAGTTTCTTTTCATGTTCCCTTGTATTTCTCATATCCCGATTTAGTAAGCCCTCTCTGTCAAGGACTTTTGTGCCTTGATTCTGTATGGTCAGCAGGATCATGATTCATGAAAGGATGGAAGTTCTTGATATCTTGATAGAGAGGACTTACTAAATTGGAATAAGAGAAATACAGGGGGACATGAAAAGAAACTCAAAAAGGATAGTTGTAGAAGAGACCTGAAAAAAAAAGTTTTCCACACTGTAGTAAAATTTGTGAAGAAAGAAAATGTTTTGACAGGTTTCATTGCCCAATACCAAAGATTAAAACTGAAGTAATAGGACTTTAAAAGTGGGAACAAAAACATAGGTGAAAATTTAAGAGATGTACCAAACAAAAGTAAAGTGCATGAGAAATGAATAGTCTGACGCAGCCAGAATAAAAGGAGGAGTTCTTTAAAATAAGCTCAATTGCTAAGGGGATGTCTTATAGATTAATGAGAGAACATGGAGGCAAATTTACTAAAAGGATATTACCATCCAATATGGAAGGTGAGAAAGGTATCATGTATATGGAGATTTATTCCATGCAATCATAATACAGGGTAAGAGAGTGAAGAATCACTTATATGAATGGAGTACAGGTAGTCGTCGACTTACAACCTATGCGACTTATGACTGATCGACTGATCGACCACGAGATAGTGCAATAATATTTAACATTTAATAGAGTAATAGAATTGCAATGTTATGTCTGGCAGCGCAGAACAATTACTCCGCACGCCGCGAGACGCTAGTACGATAGTTTTGGCAGGCTGCCGACAGCGTCAGCATCCCAGCCAGCTAAATATTCTTTCAATTTTTTTTTTGAAGTAAAATATTTCCTAATTGTGCATTGCATTTTGTATTTTTGTATTTCTATATGTTTTGCAATTAATAAAATGTAACAATATTTTTTTATGCCTAGGCTAGTTTGTCGATAACAGTATGTTCGGTACAGTACGTAAACGGAAAGAATGTGTTTTGAAATAAAAAAAAATCCTAATTTTGCCTTGCATTTTGTATTTTTATATGTTTTGCAATTAATAAAATGTAACAGTAAAACTTTTTTATGCCTAGTCTGTTGTCGATAACAATATGTTCGGTACAGCATTTTGTATTTTTATGTTTTGCGATTAATAAAATGTAACAGTAAACTTTGTTTATGCCTAGTCTGTTGTCGATAACAATATTTTCGGTACAGTACGTAAACGAAAAGAATGTGTTTTGAAATAAAAAAAAATGTCCGAATTTTGCCTTGCAATGATTTTATTGTAACCAACAAAAAAGTATTTGTAGGTCAAAGATAACAGGACTTTATTCAGTATGCGTAGGCCTAGGCTACGTTTCCTAACGAAAATTATAAAAAAGTTAATGAATATTAAACAACGTAGCTCAAAGATAATAAGATTTTATTCAGTATGCATACGTTTCTTAAAGAAAGTCTGATGGTAAAATAAAAAAAAAGGTTAGAAAATACTCGTACAGTATTAGATATCATATGTTAAAGATGATAGGATTTTATTCAGTATGCTTATGCCTAGGCTACGTTTCCCAAAGAAAATCAGATAAAATTATAAAAAGGTTAAGAAATACTATACAACATAGTTCAAAGGTGCTAAGATTATTTCAGTATGCTAAATATACAATATATATATACAGTAACAAAAATATTTAAAGGGTAATATATAATGTATATATATATAAAGACCGACTTGCGTCCAGATTGACTTATGACCTGTCTGTCGGAACCGAACTCGGTCGTAAGTCGACGACTACCTGTATTTGAAAGAGTGATATTAATGAGGAAGGTGGATAAAGAAAACAGTTCTTTAAGATTATTCCTGCCTGGTCTTGCACTGAGCTTTTTCAGTGCGAAATAAGTCAGTAATAAAGTTGGACCAAGACCTATCTTCATTATCCACCTTCCTCAACTTGTCCTGTTGTCTCAATAAAGTGACAGTATTCCTTTTATATGAGCAATATTTGCATTGCAGTACTAAGATTCTTCCAATAATTGACCATTTTCAGAGTCTACCCCCTGTACGCAGTCAAACCCAAGTAAATGCAGCCGTCCAAGAGGAAAGAAAGAAAAAACAGAAAGTAGCACAAGAAGAATCTAATGGAAAAGAAGTCAAAAGGATTTCTTCGTATGACTATGCAGCTTGGGACAAATTTGATGTGGTAAATCATGATCCACTGTATAAGAAAAAATTATTTGTTTAATTTTGTTTTATATGTACAATATATATAATTTTTTATTTTTACCTTGTATGCTTATTAACATATGTTTACCTCTGAAGGACAAAGCCCTCGAGTCAGATGAGGAAAAGAAAGATGAAGGTAGGGAATCCAAGGAAGAGAGGAAGAAAGAAGCTGTAGCTCTGAAGGATGAGGTAACCACTGTCAGTTTTTGGTGGCTTCATAAATCTAGTCAGTAAGGCTATTTTTTTTTTTTTTTTTTTTTTTTTTTTTTTTTTTTTCCAAGTCTTCAGATTAAGTCACTGAAAATATTTTATCTAATTCAACTGTCACACTGCTTGATTTATTTGTTGATAATTGTTTCTCATGTTTTAAAGGAAAATAAGTACTAGATTTGCAAGTGGCATCATATCATATTAATGATTGAATTAATTGTTTATAGGGCAATAAATATTATTCAGTTGGCAAGCTAAAAGAAGCAGTTGTCAAGTACACACAGGCCATTGCTCTTGACCCTTCTAATCCAGCTCTAAGTGCCAACAGATCAATGGCTTACATCAAAATGGAAAGGTAAATATTGGTGACATTTTTTGCATATAGGTTTTTAACTAAATTACTAATACCGTTTGGGTGAAGTGTTTGACTGCCATTTTGTTTAGATATTTATCCTTGTACAGGTAGTTCTTAGTTTATCCAATATATAGGGATGAAGAGGTATCGTGAAAAAAAAGTAAATTTAATAGGGGGGGGGGGGAGCCAGAAGGGTACCAAGGTACCCACCACATTAAACTATTTTTGTGCCCCAGTAGAAATGTTATTTATTATATATATATATACCAAAGGCTTTTTCCCCCTTACAAGGGAGGTAGCCAAGTCAACAGGGATGTACCTACTCCCGCCCATTCCATTCCCAACCACCACTCTTTCTTCCTTTCATCTTATCTCCTCATGGATGAAGGGTTATCCTTGTCTCCTGACCACTGTCCTAGGTCAGAAGTAATGCAGCAAGACATAGCACATCCACACCAAGGTTACTTCACTTAATAAGCAAGCCTCCCCTCTTTGTCCCATCATGTGGAAAATAGAGAAGATGGGGAGAAATCCCTTTGGGCTGTGTCAAAATATCACTAACACATAACCACTTCCTATTCCCTACCCCATCCCCTCCTTTGCATCACAATATCATATATACACAGCCATTTTACACTCACTCCTATCACCTGCTTTCTCCTGTCATTTATATTAAATAAAAAACAATTGAAAATTTCTATCCATGAATTTATGTACATACATATACCAAGGGACTTTTCCCCCTTACATAGGAGGTAGCCAAAGTCAAAGGTATAAATTCACTCCCGCCCATTTCATCCCCATGAATGACATGAATGAAGGCGTGGAGTGCTATATAATTTTTTTTTGCAGATGATGCAAAATTACTTAAGGGGGTACGCGACACCTGGGGGGGTGAATTTGGTCAAGATATGGCATTTTTCAAAACTGTGTTCAAAATGTTCGTATACCACTTAGAAATAAATCCCGACAAATAATTTTCCAGCCGCGCGCAATTTAAAGGTCCTGGGTGAGGATTAAAGGGACAGATTTAAAGGCGCAACCCACACTAGAAGGAGGCGTGCCACTTAGGACCTTCAGGCGCAGCGAATAACGTTGAAATTTGATTGAAATTACACTCGCCCAGTGTATCAACGGCCAATACGATTGTGGAGGGGAAGGGAGGAAGGTGGAGGGAGAATATTTCGCCAACTTTGTGCGAAACTAAGCGTTAGTTACCGGCTAACTCTGAAAAGGGAAGTACGCATGTCTCATGAGCTCTCATTGCAATCTATTACTTTAGCTAGTACATATTACTCTTTAGTACAGTCATCATGGGTAGCAAAAAGAACAAAAGAACATCACAATGACAAAAAACAGCAGTTAAAGATGGCAAGCAGTCAAAGACGACTAAAGATCTCACCACCTCTCACTCCACCACCGCCCTCACCTGCACCTCTGTGACGGTGACAGAGGTAAAGGACAACATTAGACTAAACAATTCAAAGAGGAAGATTAAATCCAAAGAAGAAAGCAAGAGGAAAAAGATCAAGGCTATACAGGAAGAAGAAAGAAGAAGGGACATCATATGATGCTGGAGGGGGTGCCCTACCAACATAGATTGGCGAGGGGAATCTGATGAGGAAAGAGAAGGTGCCCACTACTGGAAAATAAACCTCTTTCCAATGATTTAGATACCCTGAAGACCCCCAGCAGAGAGGTTTCATATGAAGAAACCGCCAAAGGTGCAAAAAAGCAAATTATATGATGTTGTCGTCTGTGCGTCGTCACTACTGTGACACACTTATACTTTAGTTTTTCAGTATTTAAAGTACTTATAATTAAAATATGTTGATAATTTTTACTGTACTTACTTATTATATAATAAGAATTAAGCCATGAAACAATCAGTCAAATTGGTGAAACTATAAGCAAGTTACAGATATATTCATATTTCAAGTTGCCATATCTCCGTTCGATATTTTTCTACTTTTTTTTAATCATAAAAAATCTAATATACATTAGATTTAAATGAAACTTACACGGAATATTACTTTTAGTAACTGCTAGGGCCGATCGTTCGAATATTTTGAATAGGATGAAAGAGTTCGGAGTAATAATGGAAACAAGAGCAAAAAAATTGTATTTTTCACGATTTTTGCCAGCCATTAAAATTGAAATGCCTGTATGCAAAAGTATAAAGGAAATTGTTCAATTACTCAATGACCGGCCCTAGGTGTGCCTACTGACTAATCATAGCCAAAATATAAAACAAATTGGTCCACGTATTATGGTGCTGTGCACTTTTAAATGTTGCTACTGGTATATGTACATGTGTACATATGTACATGTGTACATACATCATTCTGCTTCACCTAAAATGTAAGCAATATGGATACCTATTTACCTGAGAAGTTTCAGCTCTTTACTCTAAATATTTTAGAAAATGACCTCCAGGTGTCGCGTACCCCCTTAAGAAGGTAAAAACGGAAGAGGACTGCAATTCATTGCAACAAGATCTGGACACAATATGGAATTGGACTCAAAAGTGGGAAGTAAAATTCAATATTAAGAAATGCAGCATAATGGAATTTGGAAAGAGTAAAAATAGAATATCAAAAGATTACAGAATTGGGGAAGAAAAAATAAATAAAACAAACTATGAAAAAGATCTTGGAGTGATGATTGGAAAGGACATGAAACCAGATAAGCATATATACAAGATGTTCGGAGAAACCTACAACTTATTGAGAGCAATCAAAGTGGCATTTACCTATATGGACGAAGAAATGATAAGGAAAATACTTACTACACTAATAAGACCAAAACTCGAGTACGCAGCATCACTTTGGACACCCAGTACCAAAAAGAATATTAAGAAACTAGAAAGATTACAAAGAGCGACAACAAAACTAGCACCGACACTCGCCAAACTAACATATGAGCAAAGACTATCCAAATTGAACCTACCAACTCTGGAACAAAGAAGAGAAAGAGGAGATTTGCCATCTACAGAATAATGAAAGGAATGGAAGTTTTAGACAGGAATTACCTATTAATGTGGGACAACGGTAAAACAAGAGGACACGGAAAAAAAATGAAAAAGGATAGTTATAAAAAAACTTGAAAAGGAACAGTTTCCCACACAGAGCGATAAATACATGGAACAAATTAGACAACAAAACAGTATGTGCTAACACTATACAAGATTTTAAGATAAAACTTGATGCGGAGAGATACAAAGACGGGTCACCACGAGCATAGCTCCCCTCCCGTATATTACAACTAGGTAAATACTTCCTATTCCCTACCCCATCCCCTCCTTTGCATCACAATATCATATATACACAGCCATTTTACACACACTCCTATCACCTGCTTTCTCCTGTCATTTATATTAAATAAAAAACAATTGAAAATTTCTATCCATGAATTTATGTACATACATATACCAAGGGCCTTTTCCCCCTTACATAGGAGGTAGCCAAAGTCAAAGGTATAAATTCACTCCCGCCCATTTCATCCCCACATACTCCACTCCCATTCACCATCCCTCCCTCTTTTCTTGGCTCCTCCTGGATCACGGGTCATCTCTGCATCTCACTCACTGCCCTGGGTCAGAAGCAATGCATCTAGACACAGCACATCCACAGCAAGGCCACCTCATTTAATTGGCAACCCCCACTCCCTCTGTCCCCTCATGCAGAAAAAGAGAAGATAGAGAGAAATCCCTTTTGGCTGTGTTAAAACATCATTCACACATACTCCCCCCCCCCCATTCCCCATACCTCACCCACTCCCATGCATCACAGCATCATCTATACACAACCATTCTCCACTCATCACTATCTTTTGTGTTCTCCCTTCCTTCCTCAACAGACATCTCCCTCTTTCCCAATGCCTCTTTTACCCTATCCATCCATCTCATCCTTGGTCACCCCCTCATGTTCACTCCTTCCAACTCTGCCTTCCACACTTCTTTTACTAATCTTTCATCACTTATTCTTTCCATGTCTCCAAACCATCCCAATATTCTTCCATCAATCCTATCTCCCAACTCCTTTTCTACCCTGCTCTCCTCCTCATCTCTTCATTTCTCATTCTATCCAGCCTAGTAACCCATACCATACTTCTCAGACATTTCTTTCTGTCTTTATCGCTTATGTTCCATGATTCTGCCCCATACAGTGCTGTCAGCACAATCACCCCTTCATACAATCTCATCTTAGGATCCATTCCCAAATGTCTATTTCTTATTACACATTTATCTCCCAAGGCTTCTCTGAACTTACATTCCACTTCCATTCTTCCCTTTCTCACCACATTTGCCCCCAAATATTTAAAGCTATCCACTTCCTCCAGCCTTTCTCCCTTAACATTCACTTCAAATTTGTTGCCATTCTCTCCCCTTGTACTTCTCATCACCTTATGTTTACCCACATTTATCTTCAACTTCCTTCTTTTGCACACCTTCCCAAGCTCCGTCACAAACTTCCTTAATACCTCCTTTGATCCTGCTGCAAGTAGTGTCATCAGTAAACAACAACTAGATTGTCTCACATTTTTCTCCATTTTCTTTAATCATTTCCAATCCCTGACCCATTACTCTTGCATTTACCTCTTACACCACCCATCCATGTATAAATTGAACAGCCATGGATACATTACACATTAGTGAAGACCTACCTTTACCTCAAGCCACTCCCTTTCTCTATTTCTAATTCTAACACTTGACTACTCTTAACAGCTTTCCCCTTATCCCATTTATTTGCAATACTTCCCACAGTGCCTTCCTGTCTACCCTGTCATAATCCTTTTCCAAATCCATAAAGGCCCATTAAACATCCTTATCTTTTCCTAAAGCTTTCTCACATATCTGCCTTATCATAAAAATCTAATCCACATAACCCCTACCTTTCCTAAACCCACTCTGTTCCTCACCAATCAAAACCTTCCCTTAGTCTTGGCAATTACACTTGACAAACTCTGAAACTACTACACATCACTTGTCCCCTTTTACCATGTAAAGCGGAACTATACCAGCACTTCTCCAGTCCTCTTGCACCCTACCCTCTTTTAGACAAACATTAAACAACCTCGCCAGCACACTCCACCATAAATGTATGTAATATAGTGTTAAATCAAACAAACCATATGATTAAGATAGAGTGTATTGTTTATCAGTAGCATTAAACCAAAAACTGGTCACCATGAGCATAGCTCCCCTTCCCGTAAAAGACAACTAGGTAAATACATATCTGTAGTTGGGTATTAACTGTATAATTTCAGTATTTTAGGACTTTTGGGGCACACTTATGAGCTACACAGCTTTCATATATATAAATGACAAATCTCCACTCCTGGAGGAATGCTAAGCTGCTGTTGCTGCTTTCTCACTCTCTCTCTCTCTCTCTCTCTCTCTCTCTCTATATATATATATATATATATATATATATATATGTAATATATATATGTATATATTATATATATATAATATACATATATATATATATATATAATATATATATATATATATACATACATACATACATACATACATATACCAAAGGCTTTTTCCCCTTACATGGGGCAGTAGCCAAAAAGAAAAAGGCATAGAAACCACTCCTACCCATTCCATTTCCTATATATTCCACTCCCCTCCACCCTCCTCCCTCCCTCTTATCTTGGCACCTCCTGGATGATGGGTCATCTCTGCATCCTGTTCAATGCCCTGGGTCAGAAGCAGTGTCGCAAGATACAGCACATCCACAGCAAGACTGCTTCATAAATTTGGCGACCCCCCCCCCCTCTCCATCCCCCCATGCTGAAAAGAAGACAGGGAGAAATCCCTTCGGGCTGTGTCAAATTTTTTTTCTCATACATACTTCCTCACCCACTCCCCCTCATGCATCACATCATCTATACACAACCCCTCTCCATTCATCCCTATCTTCTGTCCTCTCCTGTCCTTCCTCCACAGACATTCCTCTCTTTTGTAATGCCCCTTTCACCCCATCCATCCATCTCATCCTAGGATGCCCCCTCATATTCACTCCTTCCACCTCTGCCTTCCACACTTCTTTTACTAATCTTTCTTTACTCATTCTTTCCATGTGTCCAAACCATCCTAATACTCTTTCATCAACCCTATCTCCCAGTTCCCTTTCCACCCCTGTTCTCTTCCTCACCTCCTCATTTCTCACTCTATCCAGCCTAGTAACCCCTATCATACTTCTCAGACATTTCATCTCAAACACATTCAAATTCTTCTCTTCCTCTCTCATGTTCCATCTTTCTGTTGGCACAATCACTCCTTCATATGACCTCCTCTTAGCATCCATTCCCAGATGACTATTTCTCATTACACTTTTCAATCCACCAAGGCATTTGCTCACTTCTCTCAATCTACATTCTACCTCCACTCCCACTCCTCCCTTTCCTGCCACATTTGCACCCAAGTATCCAATACTATCCACTTCCTCCAGTCTTTCACCCTTAACCCCTTCCATACGGTGCCGCACACGTAGGCGTCATGGACTTAGATCTCGGTGGCAGCAACCAATGCCAGCTGTACGACGTGTCGTAATAATACTCGCATCATAAAATATAGTCACCGCTTATATCGATCGTTCTCTCTTCACCCGTGAATTTTGATAACCATAGAAAATGCGATTACAAAAGAATTAGAAAGAATGTCATTATGGAGGGGCGACTACAATAGATATAATCAAGACGCCGATATGGCAGCCTCGCGAATACACTCGCTCCCCATGACGCCTACGTGTGCGGCCCCGTATGGAAGGGGTTAATGCTCACTTCCAGCCTGCTGTCACCCTCTCCCCTTGTACATCTCATCACCTTACTTTTCCCCACATTTATCTTCAACTTCCTTCTTTCACACACCTTCTCAAACTCTGTCACTAACTTTCTCAATCCCTCCTTTGATCCTGCTACAAGCGCAGTGTTGTCTGGAAACAACATCTGGCTCACCTCCCACTTTTCTCCATTTTCTTAAACCATCTCCAATCCCTGAACCACCACCCTTGCATTTACCTCTCGCACCACCCCATCCATGTAAAGATTGAACAGCCAGGGCGACATAACACATCCCTGATGAAGTCCTGCCTTTACCTCAAACCATTCACTCTCTCCATTTCTAATCCTAACACAAGCTCTACTATCATAAAAACTCTTGACTGCTCTCAACAGCTTTCCTCCTATCCCATATATCTGCAATAACTCCCACAATGCCTTCCTGTCTACCCTGCCGTAAGCCTTTTCGAGATCCATAAAAGCCCAAAAACATCCTTACCTTTTCCTATAGCTTTCTCACATATCTGTCTTACCACAAAAATCTAATCTACACAACCCATACCTGTCCTAAACCCACACTGTTCCTCACCAATTACTCCCTCTGTTCCTCTCCTAATCCTCTCAATCAAGACCCCATA
>NC_134796.1:24190677-24275677 GCF_046742065.1 Oratosquilla oratoria
GTGGTCACCAAGTACAAAAAAATGTATAAAAAAACTTGAAAGAATACAAAGAGCAATTACAAAATTGGCACCAACTCTCAAAACTATCATATGAAGAGAGACTAGCAAAACTTGAGCTACAGACACTAGAGCAAAGAAGAGAGAGAGGAGATTTGATAGCTATTTACAGAATCATGAAAGGCATAGAAATTATTGATAGAGAGGATCTAATAAAATGCGATGATAGAAATACAAGAGGACACAGAAAGAAAATCAAGAAAGACAGCTATAGAAGAGATATGAAAAAGAACAGCTTTCCTCACAGAGTAATAGACAGTTGAACAAGTTAGATGAGAAAGTAGTGTGTGCAAAAACAACACATGAATTTAAAAATAGTTTAGATAAAATGAAATATGAAGACGGGACACCACGAGCATAGCTCCCCTTCCCGTAAAATACAACTAGGCAAATACACACAGAGTTGGCAGTTTGGCATTGTCTGCAGAGAAGCTCATGTCATTCACATAAATAGCAAACATTATTGGAGCCAATACATCCTTGCTGTACTCCACTGATCACCTCTTTCCAACCTGAATATTTTTCTCTGAGCACTACTCTCATCTTTCTACCAATTAGGAAGTCCTCCACCCATTTTAGTTGGTTCCCTTGTATCCCTCCTATATCTTCCAGTTTTTTTAATAATTTTTTGTGTGGTACTTTGTCAAAAGCTTTTTATAAGTCCAGGAAGGCACAATCAGCCCATCCATTCCTTTCTTGCACTATGTCTATCAATCTTGAGTAGAAACATATTAAGTTTGTGGTACATGATCTTCCTTGTCTGAACCCAACTTGTCTTGGGTTTATTATATTGTTGTCTTCCAGATGTTTTACCCATCTATTCTTGATGATTTTCCCACAAATTTTGGCTATAGTGCTTGTTAGTGAGACTGGCCTATAGTTAGTTGGTTCTTGTTTGTTTCCTCCTTTATATATTGGTACAATGTTAGCATTTACCCAGTCTTATGGTATTTTTCCTTCTTTGAGTGAGCAATTTATTATATTATGTATTTTGTCCGTTAGTTCTTTGCATTCTTTTAGAATCTAATTTGCTATTCCATCCGGGCCATGTGATTTCCTAACGTCAAGGTTTGATAGGTGTTCCAATATTTCTTTTTGTGTTATTGTTATCTCACTCATGGGGGGAGATTTCCTTTCATTACCTTCATCCCAATATTGTGCTTTCTCTCTAGTGAAGATAGATATGAAGCAGTGGCGGTGCCAAGGGGGGGCTTGGGAGGGCTTTAGCCCCCCCCCCAAAAAAAAGTGGCCAGCCCCCCCATTAGCCCCCCCAACTGAAATGAGCAAATTGAAAATTTAAAACACTCATTGAAATAATTGTATTAAGTGGAATTTTTAATTGACAGGGCTAAAGATTTGTCAGCCATCCGTGCTAGCCCTACCGTTAACCCCCTCCCCTTCTGAAATGAGGATAATATATGTGTATTATCATATTACTATTAGCCCCCCCCAAAAATTTGCTCAGCCCCCCCTTAGCCTCCCTAACTAAAAATTCCTGGCACCGCCGCTGATATGAAGTGATTATTATTTCAGTCATTTCTAATTCTTCTGTGTATTCTATATTTCCTTGGCATAGTTTCACCATTTCCTGTTTGTTTTTAAATATTGATAGAATAGCTTGGGTTGCTCTTTGCATTTATCTATAATATCCTTTTCATGGTTCCTTTTTTCCTCTCTTCTCACTTTAACATACTCATTTCTATAGGTTATAAACTTGCCATTTTCCAGGTTTTTTATCTTTTTCCCACCTTTTCCAAGCTCTGTCCCTTCTGTCTTTTGCCTCGCTGCATCTTTTGTTGAACCAGCATTTAATGTACACTCTCTGTAGCTTCTGTCTTAGTACATGCCTATTCACCCCTTCATTGTAATTATCCATCAAGATATCCCATTTCTCTTCCACTTTTGTCTCTTCCATGTAAAATTTTTCCCAGTTTGCATTCTGGAAGAATTTCTTTAGTTTTGCAAAGTCCATTTTCTTGTACATCAATCTTCCTTTCCTATGCTTTTCATTTCTCTCTATGTATATTTCTTCCTTTAGTTCAGTTTCAATGAGTATATGGTCACTCTTTCCAATTGGTGTCTTGTATTGGATTTTATCCACAATTTGAGGTTCTGTTGTAAATATTAAGTCTAGTTTCGACGGCTCCTCGTTATTTCTGTATCTGGTGTTTTCACTGAGTCATTGTATATTCCATGGTCATATCCAGTAGTACATTACCCCCACAAGTCAACGACATTGTACAGGGCAGAGAGAAGTTTAGATATATTTGGGATGAAATGTCTGAGAAGTATGGTAGGTATTACAAGGTTGAATAGTAAGAAATGAGGAGGAGAGTGGGAGTGGAAAAGGAGATGGCAGATAGGGCTGATGAAAGAGTATTGTGGTGGTTTGGACACATGGAAAGAATGAGTGAAGAAACATTAGTAAAAGATGTGGAAGACAGAGGTGGATGAGCTGAACTTGAGGGGACAACTGAGGATGAGATTAATGGATGTGGTGAAAGGGGTTTTGAGCAAGAGGGAATGTCTGTTGAGCAGATAAGGGAGAAGGCAGGGTAAAGGGGTGAGTGAAGAATGGCTGTGTATAGATGATACTTGATGAAAGGAATGGAGGGGGTGGGGAGTGGTTATGTGTGGATGATATTTTAACACAGCCGAAAGGATTTCTCCCTGTCTTCTTTATTTTTCACATAAGTGAATGGAGAGGGTTAGGGTTACTGATTAAGTGAAGCAGCCATGCTATGGATGTACTCTATCTTGCTGAATTGCTTCTGATCCAGAGTAGTGGGTGCAAAAGAGGAATGACTCATCATTCATGAGAAGCTAAGATGAGAGAGAAATGAGGGTGGCGGATGTGAATGGAATGGGTGCATGCCTGTTGACTTGGTTATCTCCCATATAAGAGAGGAAGAAGCCCTTGATATATAGATAGAATATTGTTCTAGCCAGTGACATGAAAGGACCTTTGATAGAATGGGTTTTAGGTTAATTCTCCAAAAAAAAATTTCACTTGAAATTAAGTAAACTAACCTCTTTTTCAGGTTTGAGGAAGCCGAGTTGGACTGCAATAGATGCCTTACACTAGACCCTACATACATCAAGGCTGTTCTGCGACGAGCAACTGCACGGCGTGCCCTAGGGAAGATAGATTTAGCTAAGCAGGACTATGTAAAGGTCAGTCTCAATTTCTAACCTCTGGTGTCACGTCACACCGGGTTCATACTCGTGATGTGACATATTCATTCCTGGAGCATGACTACACTGTGTTTTGCAACCCCTCGGCGTGACCTATAACACGGACCAAATATGGAGCGGCGTAAGTCCGACGGTTGTGAAGACGGCGTCCCCTCTCTTGACCACCTTAGCCCTATGGGGTGAGAATGAACAATGACTCCTTGTCCGCTAAGACTGTTGACCTAGAACGCGCGCGAAAGCTCTCGTAGGCAAGCGGCGGAGTGGTACGAAACCAACGCCGCCCGCTAGCTGAGGTCAAGGGGCGCATTAACCAAGAAGAATGAGATGAATTAGCGCCTCCCCTCCGTTTCTACCTCACTGTCTTGTAGGTTAAGGTATAAGCTAGGGAATTATTGTAAACCCTCTCCATACATAAATAAAGGAAGTAATGGATGTGTGGAGTTGGGTAGATAGGGATAGGAATATATGTATTAAGATAAGTTGGTACTTGGGCAGTAGCACCTGTGTTGTGCGGCTGGGGTATAAATCAGGGGGTGCAGATACCCACGCTGCTCCCTCCGCACTCGACCTCTGCACGTTGTCGGTACTTTGTAAGTAAGAGATATTCTCACTAGTTGTGTTAGTAAATATTTCAGTGCTTTTGTATATCTTCTTTCTTTATTCTGGCGTGTTGGATGTATCTAAAAAGGGGCGATTCTTCTCTGAGACTCTGGATTGTATGAATTACTCAAACTCTGTTTTAGAGTTTGATGTAACACACAAAAACAGAGCTTAGGGCATGACATAAATGGGGGGCGCTAATTCGTCTCATTCTTCTTGGTTAATGCGCTCCTTGACCTCAGCTAGCGGAACCACTCCGCCGCTTGCCTACGAGAGCTTTCGCGCGCGTTCTAGGTCAACAGTCTTAGCGGACAAGGAGTCATTGTTCATTCTCACCCCATAGGGCTAAGGTGGTCAAGAGAGGGGACGCCGTCTTCACAACCGTCGGACTTACGCCGCTCCATATTTGGTCCGTGTTATAGGTCACGCCGAGGGGTTGCAAAACACAGTGTAGTCATGCTCCAGGAATGAATATGTCACATCACGAGTATGAACCCGGTGTGACGTGACACTGGTCTGACTCATAGATCAAGGGTGTTGTAAATTATGGCTGAGGCTGATAGGGTAGATCAAAGAGTGTGAGAAAGACTTAGGAGTTCTAGTGAGTCCGGACCTTAAAACCAGGAAACAGTGCATTAGCGCCAGTGATAAAGCTAACAGAGCATTAGGTTTCATTGCTTGGACGGTAACAAATAGAAGTGCAGAGGTAATTATCAAACTCTATCTAGCAATAGTTAGACCCATCCTTGACTATGTGGTACAGTTTTGGTCTCCGTCTTATAGAATGGACATCAATTCACTAGAATCAGTACAGAGAAGAATTACCAAAATAATACATGGACTCAAAAATTTGCCTTACAAGGCTTAGGCACCTTAACTTGCACTCTCTGGAAAGACACAGAGTGCGGGGTGATCTAATAGAGGTGTTCATGTGGATCAAAGACTAATAAGGGTGATGCAAACAAGGTCATCATATTAAAACAACAGGGCAGGACTCACAGTAATGGATTTGAACTGGACAAATTTAGATTTAAGAAGGAAATAGGTAAGAATTGGTTTACTAATAGGGTGGTCAACAAATGGAATAGACTTAGTAACCATGTGGTGAGTGCTGAAACAATTAATTGTTTTAAGAAACAGACAACTTTATGGATGGGGATGACAGGTGGTGATGGATATGGAGCTGCCTAGTATAGGCCTTATGGTCTCTTGTAGTTTCCTTCATTCTTATGTTCTTAGTGCTTAGTTGACTTGAGTATATGAAATGAATGAGTAAAAAATAGCAAAGAGAGTGTGGAAAGCCAAAGTGGATGGAGTGAACTTGAAGGAAAGACCAAGAATGAGGTTGACAGATGGGTGAAGGGTGACATTGGTTGCAAAAGTAATGTCTGTTGAGCAAAGAAGAAAGATTGCGAAAGATAGATCAAATGGAAAGTCATTGTAAATACATACATATACATACCCTTACAAGGGAGGTAGCCAGAAAACAAAGGTATAAAATCCACTCCCACCCATTCCATCCCCATATTATCTACCATTCACTCCCCTCCCTCCCTCATATTGGCTCCTCATATATGATGGATCATCCCTGCATCACCCACAGCAAAGCTGCTTCATTTGATCAGCAACCCCCCCTCTCCATTCCCTCATGCAGAAAAAGAGATGACAGGGAGAAATCCCTTTAGGTTGTGTCAAAATATCATTCACATATACTCCCTCACCCCCCATCCCCCACATACACCTTTCCATACATCACAGCTTCATCCATACACAACCATTCTCCAATCACCCTTGTTTTCTGTCTTCTCTCTTCCTTCCTCAACAGACACTCCCCTCCTTCCCAGTGTCCCCTTTATACCATCTATCCATCTCATCCTTGGTCAACACCTCTTGTTCACTTCTTCCACCTCTGCCTTCCACAGCTCATTTACTAATTTTTCTTCACTCATTTTTTCCATGTGTCCAAACCATCCCAATACTCTTACATCAACCCTATTTCCCAACCCCCCCACTCCTCCTCACCTTATTCTCACTCTAGCTTAATAACCCCTACCATACTTAGACATTTCATCTGAAACATATTCAAACTTTTCCTCTCTTTCTCTCTTATGTTCCATGTTTCTGCCCCACACAGTGCTGTCAGCACAATCACTCCTTCAAACAATCTCCTCTTAACCCCTTCCATACGGTGCCGCATACGTAGGCGGCATGAGGAGCAAGTGGATACGCGAGGCTGCCATATCGGCGTCTTGATTATATTTATTGTAGTTGCCCCTGTGTAATGACATACTCTTTAAACTGTCTTCATCACATTTTCTATGGTTATCAAAATTCACGGGTGAAAGAGAGAACGATTGATATAAGCGGTGACTATATTAGTAAAGGAGGTATGGAAGGCAGATGTGGAGGGAGTGAACATGAGGGGACGTCCTAGGATGAGATGGATGGATGGGGTGAAGGGGGCTTTGGGGAAGAGGGGAATGTCGGTTGAGGAAGGACGGGAGAGGACAGAAGACAGGGGCGAATGGAGAATGGTTGTATATGGAAAATGTTGTGATGCATGAGGTGGATTGGACGGGGGAATGGAGGTGAGGTAGTGTGTGTGAGCAAAAATTTTTGATGCAGCCCGAAGGGATTTCTCCCTGTCCTCTCCTTTATATGGGGGGACGGAGAGGGGGGGTCGCCGATTTAATGAAGCGGCCTTGCTGTGGATGTGCTGTGTCCTGCGACACTGCTTGTGACCCAGGGCAGTGGACAGGGTGCAGGGATGACCCGTCATCTAGGAGGTGCTAAGATGGGAGGGAGGGTGGAGGGGTGTGGAGTGTTTTCGGGGATGAAATGGGTGGGAATGTTTTTGTGCCTTGTCCTTTTTGGCTACCCCTCTGGTAAGGGGGAAAAAAGCCTTGGTATATGTATGTATGTATATTTTATGATGCGAGTATTATTACGACACATCGTACGTCTGGCAGCTAATGCTGCCCGCTAGATTTTGAACTGTACTGAAGAGGTTAAATTCATAAATGTCTATTTCTCATTACACTTTTTAATCCACCAAGGCATTTACTTGCTTCTCTCAATTTACATTCTACCTCCTCCACTCCTTTTCCTGCCATATTTGCACCCAAGTATCTAAAACTATCCACTTCCTCCAGTCTCACTCCCTTGCTACTCACTTCCAATTTGCTGCCATCCTCTCCCCTTGTACATCTCATCATCTTATCTTTACCCACATTTATCTTCAACTCCCTTCTTTCACAGATCTTCCCAAACTTTGTCACTAACTTCCTTAATCCCTCCTCTGATCCTGCCACAAGTGTAGTGTCGTCAGCAAACAACAACCGGGCTATCTCCCACTTTTCTCCATTCTCTTTAACCCATACATTGCCAGGCAAATGTTGTATATATTCCCCCCCTCCAGCATCGGAGCCAAAATCAATTTATTTATTGCATAAATAAACTCAAAATGATGTAAAACAAACAAATCTTGCTTATTTTGATTCACCTTAGCCAAGAAGTGGAGAAACTGGGTCGATTCTGTCGAGATATGTGTGCAAAAAATTGGTAGAACATCCGTAGACTTTCTCTCGCTTCTCACGTAGCTTGAACGTCTTATTTTTTTCGGGGAAACTTTGTTAGAATTTCAGAGAGTGAAGGAATTTGACATTTATTCACCTATAGTAGTCTGGCACTTAGGAAAACTACACTCAACAAATTGATCTCTATGAAACTACTACACTCATAATTCTATCCCTTTCCTTTATAAAGTAGAACTTTACTGGCACTCGAGTCCTCCTGCACTCTACCCTCTTTTAGACAAACATTAAACAACCTCACCAGCCAGTCCAGCATCACTGTACCTCCCTTTTTTTAGATACTCCACATGACATCCATCCAACCCAAGTGTCTTATCTGTTCTCATCATTTTAATAACTGCTTTCACCTCATCTTTCCTTATTTCTCCTCCACTATCCTCATTCATCACTGTCACTTTCTTATCACATCCCACTGCAACTACCTTTCCCTCCCTATCCTCCTTCACATTTAGCAACTTCCTAAAATAATATGCCCATCTTCCTTTTGCGTCTTTTTCATTATCATCTTTCCATCTGCACCTTTTACCTTTTCTTCTCTACTTGATTCACCTCCTCTTTCTTAATTTCTTTCCAAAACATCTTTTTATTACTTTTTAAATTTCTGTCATACTCTTACCCCATTTCAATCTGCTCTCCCCTTTGCCTCCTTTATCTTACACTTTACTTCTATTTTCTGTGTACCTTTCTGATGATTCATCCTATTTTGTAACCAATCTGTGAATGCTCATATCCTCTCGTCTACAACCTTCCTTGCTTCATCATCCCACCACTCACTACCCTTTCTTCTAATTCCTCCCATCCTTCTTGTTCCACACACCAATTTTGCACACCATGTGACTCCCTCCTTTAACCATCCCCATTCCTCCTCCACTCTTAGTTCTACTCTGTCCTTCACTACCTCTCTCTCCTCTTTCAGCCTTTTGTACTATTAATTTTCTTTCTCATTTAAGCAGTTTCTAAACACCTCCCTACCTCTTGTCATTTTCCTCTTTCTCCATCTATCCTCCACTCTCAACTTACCTTCCACCAAAAAAATATCTGATATTTCCCCACTCACCCCCCTAAGAACATGTACATCAAAAAATCTTACTACTCTTTTGGTTACCAATATGTAGTCCATCCACCACCCTCTCCCATGTGTACTTATGCTTGACTTTCTTCGTAAACACTGTATTTGCTATCATCAACTCTCCAGTATCTCCACCATCAACTCTCCACAACAATTTTTTCCAGGAACTCCACACTTCCCAACCACTCAGTCTGTTGGTTCATTTCCTACCCTAGCATTAATATCTCCCAATACCACAGCATTGACATTTCTTCCTAAACCCTCTATGCACTCATTTAAATCTATCCAAAAAAGCATCCCATTCCTCTACACTCTTCTCACTACCAGGCCCATATGCGCTTACAAAAACCCACTGAGGGTGAAAACTATGTAGAAATGATCATGATAAAAGTCAAAGACAGAGACATGAAAAGTAGAAAGTTTATGGTGACTCATGTGCCCCCAAAAACAGGCTCTTGGAAGAAGAATGAGCATTCATAAATGTTAGAAGATACAAGGCATTCATTAAACGAGATACTAAATGATGGAGGTAACCTGGTACTGATGTGGGATTTTAACTGCAAAGAAATCTGTTAGGAGGAGATGACAGTGAAGGGCAGAGAGGGTCTATGGGGAAATGTATTACTGGATATGACCATGGAACATACAATAATACAATGGGTCAATGAAAATATCAAATACAGAAGAAATGAAGAACCGTCAAGACTGGATTAATATTTACAACAGAACCTGAAATTGTAGATAAAATTGAATACAAAACACCATTTGGAAAGAGTGAACACATACTAATAGACATGAACTAAAGGAAGAAATATGGAGAAAAATGAAAAGGACAGAATAGGAGGATTGATGTACAACAAAACGGACTTTGGAAAACTAAAGAAATTCTTTCAAAATGTAAATTGGAATTTTTTTTATATTGAGACAAAAGTGGAAGAGAAATGGACAATCTTGATGGAAATCTATAATGAAGGAGTGAATAGGTATGTACCAAGACAAAAACAAGAGAGGGTGTATGTTAAATGCTGGTTCAATAGAAGATGCAGTGAGGCAAAAGACAAAAGACAAAGCTTGGAAAAAATGGAGAAAAGATAAAAAAAAAAAAAAAATGAAAATGGCAAATACATGTAAACTATAGAAATGAATATGTAAAAATGCGCAGAGAAGAAAAAGAAACTATGAAAACGACATCATAGAAAAATGCAAGAATCAACCCAAACTATTCTATAGATATGTGAACGGTAAACTTAAAAACAAACAGGAAATGGTGAAACTATGCCAAGGAAATATAGAATACACAGAAGAGCTAGAAATGGCTGAAGTCATGAACAATCACCTCAGGTCTGTTTTCACTAGAGAAAAAGTACAACATTGGGATGAAGGAAGCAAAGTGTGATCTCCCCCCATGAGGGAAGTAATAATAACACAAAAAGAATTAATGGAGCAGTTAACAAACCTTGAAGGAAATTGCACGGTCCAGATGGAATTGCAAACTGGATACTGAAAGAATATAAAGAAAAACTAATGGACAAAATATACAACATAATAAGATGCTCATTCAAAGAAGGAAAAATACCAAAAGACTGGAAAATCCAACATTGTACCAATATATATAGGAGGAAACAAGGAAGAACCAACTAATTACAAACCAATCTCCCTAACAAGCACTGTAGCCAGAATTTGTGAGGAGATTATCAAGAATAGATGGGTAAAACACCTGGAAGAAAACAGTATAATAAACCCAAGACAATTTGGATTCAGACAGGGAAGATCCTGTACCACAAATTTAATCTGTTTTTACTTGAGACTAATAGATATAATACAAGAAAGGGATGGATAAGCAGATTGTGCTTTCCTAGACTTACAGAAAGCTTTCGACAAAGTACCACACAAAAAATTATTTTAAAAAATTGGAAAACATAGGAGGGATACAAGGCAACCTACTAAACTGGAAGGAAAAGTTCCTGAATGGTAGAAAAATGAGAGTAGTACTCAGAGAAAAGTATTCAGGTTGGAAGGAGGTGATTAGTGGAGTCCCGCAAGGATCTGTATTGGCTCCAGTAATGTTCGCCATTTATGTGAATGACATGGATGAAGATGTGGAATGTTATATGAGCTTCTTTGCAGATGATGTTAAATTGTTGAGAAAAGTAAAAACTGAAACGGACTGCAAATCACTACAGAGAGAACAAGGTTTGGAAATGGAGTCAGAAGTGGGAAGTAGACATCATCATTAAGAAATATAGCATAATGGAGTAAGGAAAAAATAAAAAAAGAATATCTGGACAATATACAGTTGGAAGTAAAGAGGTAAAGTGGGATCTGAAAAAGACCTGGGAGTAATTATCTAAAACGACATGTTCTATGATAAATAAACAAAATTGTCAGAGAATTCTATAACTAAGATCAATAAAAGGTGTGTTTATCTATTTGGATAAAGAAATTATTAGAAAAATATTAGTCACATTAATAAGGCCTAGACTGGAGTATGCTGCGACATTATGGTCACCCAGTACCAAAAAGAATATAAAGAAAATTGAAAGAATACAGAGAGCAACCACGAAAATGGCCCCAGCACTTTCAAACTTGTCATATGAAGAGAGACTGGCTAAATTGAAATTACCGACTTTGGAACAAAGAAGAGAGAGAGGCGACCTACTGACCATCTATAGAATCATGAAAGGCATGGAAATACTTGATAGAGAAGACTTACTAAATTGGGACAAGAGAAACACAAGAGGACATGGAAAGAAACTCAAAAAGGATAGTTATAGAAGAGATCTGAAGAAAAAGTTTTCCACACAGAGTGGTGGACACTTGGAACAGACTGGACAACAATAGTGTGTGCAAAAACCATACACGAATTTAAGAGCAAACTAGACACTGCAAGATACAAAGGCAGGACACTACAAGTGTAGCTCCCCTTCCCATTAAAAACAACTAGGTAATACATCTCCCTCCCCAATTTCACCTTCATCCACATTAACCTTGAAGAAACCTCATGCCACTTCACTACACACTTACCTATCTCCTCACCTATTAGTATAGCCACCCATTCTCTGCCTTGTCTTCTTTTTCACTCATGACACCCTCCCAACCACACTTCCAAATTAAAATTTGCCCTTCCCTTTCAACTTAGTTATACTCAATGCCAACCCATCCATCTTTCTTCTCGTAAACATACTACCTATCTCTTCCCTTTTATTCTCATTTTTACCACATCCATGCACATTAAATGACCCAAACCTTAGGGTTCTGGTTGGGAAGCTCTTCCCAGACCCTCTTGTGGTTGCAAATGAATGCGAAAATAATGTGGCTGAAGTGATGCCTTTCTTGTCTGCTATGTAAATTTCTGGAGTGGGGGCCATGGGGCTCACCATATAATGAAGTAATGGGGATAAACAGGCTTTGGCTGCTGGACCTTGCTATGAAAGTGCTGTCTTGCTCCATTGCCTTTGACCTAAGTAGTATGACTGCAAACAGGGATAACCTTTAATCCATGAGCTGGTAAGGTGAGAAGGACAATGAATGGATGTTGGGTGTGTATATGCTTTGACTCAGTCACCTCTAAAAATGGGGGAAAAGTTCTTTTGGTACATGTAACTATGTATAATTATATCTGAAGATAGGCAATAGTACTCCAAATTTGACTATATCTAAATTTTTACTTCTTACAGGTGCTGCAACTAGAACCTTGGAATAAAGATGCCAAAAAAGAATTGGAAATTCTGAAAAAAAACCCACAAGGAAAGACAGAAGTTGGAATATCAAATGAATGTTGCAATGTAAAAAGCAGTATTAATACACATGAAAAATCTCAGACTCGGTCATCCACATCACCAGAAGCAAAACTTCAGTGTAAAAGTGAGACTTCTGTCACATCTTTCCCAAAAACAAATAATGCCTCAAACCAGCAAAAGAATGAGGAAGGAAAAGAGAAACGTAAAAAATTAAAGGTGGTTGAAGTCAACAGTGCTATTGAAGATCAGGATAATAAAAGGACTATAGATGAAACAGACTCCAATGTAGTGTTACCTATCAAGAAATCTCCTCACCAGCAGTCACAGGTATCAAAATCACCTACCTTAGTAATATGGGTACATCTAATGACCATGCCAGTGAGATTACTTTCAAGCACAAATGAAAACAGTCCCTCATAATTAATTAATTGTTGTCTCAGGTTTCACTAAGTGGAAAAACTGCATCCACACAGTGGCTATCAATGATCCTTGGGCCCCCCCACAAATTTCTCAGAGGAAAAAAATTATAATAGTCTGTGATGTACTAGTGTGGGGCTTTCCTTGTTATTGGCTGAAAATGGTATAGGAATGGAGCAGTTGCCAGTTGTCAACCTTCCATGTGTGAAAATTTTTAAGAAATAGAGCTCAAGTTGATAAAAATATCTTGGGCCCAGTCAAGAGACCAAGAGTCATGTCCTGAGGGCTGCACCTCCTGATGTAGCTAAGGGGGTTGATGGGTTTTGAAATGGACAGTTTCACTGTCCATCTTACAGGACCACCACATGCCCCATCATTGGCCCCTCCCACTTTAATTTAGTTTCTTACTTTAATGCCCCGTCAGGGGTATTGGCTGCATGTTATTCTGCCAGAGTAGCATGCAGTTGATACTTTAGGGTCTATATGGGGTGCCCCTACGGAGCAGAGCCACACATCATTTTGTCTGTGATAGAGGAAAACTCTGTTCATAGAGAAATGATGACACTTTTTTACTACAACTGTCCCTCCGTTATGCTGACCCCCAACCCCTTGTCACTGTCCTGTACCATTTCTCTAAATATTCATTTCCAATTTTTGCCTACCCTGTGGTGGGGGGAAGAAAATGCTACCACCAAGTCTTTCCACTTGAGTTATAAGAGGCGACAAAAAATGGGATGGGGGATGGGATTAGGAGTCCTACTACCTGTAGCCCCAAAGGGGACATTTCTAAATAAAGTAAAGGTAGGTATGGGCACAATTTTCAAAAAAATTTAATACTTAAATTATTGTTGCATATGAAAGGCAATTTTATTAGAAACAAAATGCTTTTTAAATTTTTGAAATAGCTTGAAAAATAAGGGAGATACGATTTTTAAAATAATTTTTTAATTCCGCATTTTTGGCTAGACTTTACCATAACAAAATGTTAGAATTAAGGGTGGTAATTTGTAAAGATTTTGGTAAAGAAATACACACAAACTCCAAACCACTGGCCCAATTTTATTGAAATTTGGAATACTTGGGTTTTATGGATCAACAAATCACATGAGTATGTTAAAAATAATGTGTGACATCTCCATCATACCATATTTGCCTTTTCATGCCAACTATCAAGTTGTCAATTTTCAGATTATCATAAATAAAATCCAAACCACTGGCCCAATTGACATGAAACTTGGCATGTGTAGGTTTTATGGGTCAACAAATCACCTGAGCATGTCATTAACATTGGAGGACCTTCTTATACCATTCTTACTAACATCTATCATGTTGCCAATTTAGAAATATTCAATAAAATCCAAACCACTGGCCCAACTGACATGCAACTTGGCATGTGAAGGTTTTAAGGGTCAACAAATCACCTGAGCATGTCATTAACATTGCAGGACCCTCTTATAACATTCTTACCAACATCTATCATGTTGCCATGGCAACTGTTGTCAATTTAGAAGTAATAAAATCCAAACCCCTGGTACAACTGACATGCAACTTGACTTGTGAAGTTTTTATGGGTCAACAAATCTCCTGAGCATGTAAAAAACAATGTAGGATCTTTCTTTTATACTGTTTTTACTAACATCTAACATGTTGCCATGGCAACTGTTGTCAATTTAGAAATAATCAATAAAATCCAAACCCCTGGCCCAACTGACATACAACTTGGCATGTGAAGGTTTTATGGGTCAAAAAATCACCTGAGCATATAAAAAACAATGCAGGACCTTCCTTTTATACTGTTCTTACTAACATCTATTGTGTTGCCATGGCAACTGTTGTCAATTTAGAAATTTTAAAACCCAAACCGCTGGCCCAACTGATATGCAACTTGGCATGTGAAGGTTTTAAGGGTCAACAAATCACCTAAGCATGTCAATAACATTGCAGGACACTTCCTCTTATACCATTCTTACTAACACCTATCATGTTCCCATAGAAACTGTTGTCAATTTAGAAATAATCAATAAAATACAAACCACTGGCCCAACTGACATGCAACTTGACATGTGAAGGTTTTATGGGTCAACAAATCTCCTGAGCATGTCAAAAACAATGCAGGACCTTCCTTTTATACTGTTCTTGCTAACAATATGTTGCCATGGCAACTGTTGTCAATGTACAAATAATCAATAAAATCCAAACCGCTGGCCCAACTGACATGCAACGTGGCATGTGAAGGTTTTATGGGTAAAAAAATCACCTGAGCGTATAAAAAATAATGCAGGACCTTCCTTTTATAATGTTCTTACTAACATCTATTGTGTTGCCATGGCAACGGTTGCCAACTGAGAAATAATCAATAAAATCCAAACCGCTGGCCCAACTGACATGCAACTTGGCATGTGAAGGTTTTAAGGGTCAACAAATCACCTGAGCATGTCAATAACAGTGCAGGACCTTCCTCTTATACCATTCTTACTAACACCTATCACATTCCCATAGCAACTGTTGTCAATTTAGAAATAATAAAATCCAAACTGCTGGCCCAACTGACATGCAACTTGGCATGTGAAGGTTTTATGGGTCAACAATTCACCTGAGCATGTCAGTAACATTGCAGGACCTTCCTCTTACACCATTCTTACCAACACCTATCATGTTGCCATGGCAATATGTCAAGTAGGCATCTAAGCTTCAAGATTCTTAGATTGCACAGCTGCGCTATTACCAACAATTTCAAAGTTGCTCATATCTGGTAGAATAGAGTGAAACACCCTGATTCTCTCATGGTATGGGGAAGTTGTAGTGGAAGAGGACTCAGGAGCCTTGTTGTACTACCGAAAAATGTAAAAGTGAACCAATATGTTTATTATGAACTCTAAATGATCATCTGGAGGATTCTTTTAATAGCTCAGATGCTAACATCTTTAAAGAAGATCACGCCCTAGCCCACACTGCTCGTGGTGTTACTCAGTGGCATAAAGACTGTCATATACCTTACATAGCAGACTGGCCAGGCAATTGTCCTGACATAAACCCAATAGAAAACCTTTGGAACCACATTAAACAAAACCTGCAGGGTAAAGATACGAGCTCTGTGCCCAAGCTCAAGGCAGCCATTTGCCAATCCTGGGCTAGTATAACCCCTGCATATCTTGCCAAGTACGCCACTTCCATTCCAAACCACCTTCGTGAGATCATTGCACGTAAAGGCCACCCATCAAAGTATTAGAGGTACAAAGTGAGCTTTTGTTTATTGATTTATGACTCATTCATTCTCCTCATCACTCATTCTCGCTAACCATTCGTACTTCCTTGTCGAGCACTGTATATATATATACAGTCAAACCTCGAAAGCCTGGACCCCGAATGCCCGGACCCTCGTATGACTGGTCGAAATGAACAAAGGGCGGACTTTTTAAGCAAAGTTCCCTATTTGTCCGGTAGGTGGCAGCGACGGCCGTACATGTGTACAGACGCTCCTCAACTTACGTTTTAGTTATGTTCCGAACGGCCGAATGTAAGTTGAAAATGAACGTAAGTTGTTACTGTACTATACATCCGTAAATTCTATTACTGTATCTTATAAAACACCCCTAAATCATTAATTATACACATAACATTGTAAAATAATAACATTAATTTCAAATAAATTAAATTCAAGCAACATAAATTGAGATGGTGGAGGAGGAGGGGGAGGAGGAGGAGGCAAGGCATGTTCAGTTTGTCGTTTGTGCAATGTAAACAATGGAAGCAGCATCATGCGCAAGTATCGTTTGAACTATGGAGAGTGCGCTAAACTAAAAAATTCACTCAAAAAAGTTTTTTTTACAATTTTTTTTTTTTTAGTCAGTTCAAACGTGAAATCGAAAAAATGTAAAACGAATGAACGTAAGTAGAGGAGCGTCTACTCAAACCCGGCCCAGTCAAGCTGCCACCAGGGCTGCCGTTTCATAGAATTTTGTACCAAAATGTAGTAAAATAGTGGCATGTGGCAACTGCACAAGGACATGAGGAAATATTTTCTACATATCAGTGGGCTGTTAAAAACATTCAAAAACTCAAACTTTTGTTTAAAAATCATAGAACTAGTTATCAAATAATAAATGGTGCATCAAAATATGATTTTATTGGTAATTGTGTTACTTATAAAATATTATACCCCAAAAGATACGTTTTTACCGTGTAGAAAAAAATTCTATGCTAAAGTTTCAGCTTTCTTTTAGCGATAATAATATAAAAAAAAAAAAATTATATCTTCCTGAATATGTTAGGGCATGGGGGCCTTATATACATTCAAAAATAAAAAAAAAACTAGAACCAACATTTTGTCAAAGTTTGACAAGTATATCTTGCTATGAAAGTCTGCACACACCCGAGAAAAATGATGCCCCGGTATGGCAACACTCCCATTCTACAAGGCAGTGTAGAAAACACGGCAACCCTGGCCGCTACCACTGTCCCACGTGCATACCTTCTGATATTTACAGTGTACGTAATAAAAAATAAAGTACTGTACACTGTATATACAGTATATTTACATGCCTGTATTACAGTTATTACAGAATTATTAGTATTATAGTATTATTATTACATTATTGTTATTATTACAGTGTTAGAGTATTATTCTTATGTGTTTCTATGCCATATCATACATTACCTATACGTATACTGCTACAAAAATCTACGGGTGTTAGGGCGATATTTTCGATGACCGAACTTTTGGCATGACCGGACCACCCTTCCCCCCAATTAGTCCGGGCTTTCGAGGTTCAACTGTATATATATGCAAAGTAGACCACTTGGAAAAAAGAAACTAATGAAGCAGAGCGCTTTCGTATATTACATCTTCAGTGCAACAAGTACATAGTAATAGAAATGTATAGATAATATATACATGAAAAAAGGAACAAGGACAGTTTGAATAAGGGTAGCGGACAATTACCCCCTGGAGGGCGGTAGGTCAATGTCAATATACTAATTATGGTGGGGCGACATCAGGTCACAGTCGCCAAGGTCAATGCTTGCACTAATGATTGTAGGGCGACATTAGGTCATAGATGCTGGGTTACATTTTACCTGATATTATCTTACTAATTTCTGGAAAATAAAATTATCAAGTTTATATAACCCCCTCCAGGGGGTAATTGTCCGCTACCCTTATTCAAACTGTCCTTGTTCCTTTTTTCATGTATATATTATCTATGCATTTCTATTACTATGTACTTGTTGTACTGAAGATGTAATATACGAAAGCGCTCTGCTTCGTTAGTTTCTTTTTTCCAAGTGGTCTACTTTGCATAAGTGAACACACGTACCCGTGTTCTTATTAGCATATATATATATATATATATATATATATTTATGTATATATATATATGTACATATATATATATATATATATATATATATATAAGGGAGTTTGGGAGGGTATGCAATAGGAGAAAGTTGTAGGTAAATGTGGGTAAAAGTAAGGTGATGAGATGTACTAAGGGAGAGGATAGCAGTGAGTTAGAAGCAAGTTTTAAAGGAGAGGCTGGAGGAAATGGATAGCTTTAGGTATTTGGGGTCGGATGTGGCAGGAAAGGGAAAAGTGGCAGTGGAAGTGAATTGGAGACAGGGAAGCAAGTAAATGCCTTGAGGAATTAAAAATTGTCATGAGAGATAGACATTTGGAAATAGATGGAAAGATATTATATTTATCTAGTTGTATTATACGGGAAGGGAGCTATGCTCGTGGTGACCCATCTCTGTATCTTTCAGCATCAAGTTTTTTCTTAAATCTTGAATAATGTTTGCACACACTGTTTCTTTATCTAATTTGTTCCAAGTATCTATCACTCTGTGTGGGAAGCTTTTTTTTTTTTTTTTTTTTTCAGATCTCTTCTGTAATTATCTTTTTTGAGTTTCTTTTTATGTCCTCTTGTTTTTCCATTGTCCCATTTCAATAAATTATTCTTATCTAAGATTTCCATTCCTTTCATAATTCTATAGATAGTAGGTCTCCTCTTTCCCTTCTATGTTCCAGAGTTGGTAATTCTAATTTGGAGAGTCTTTGTTCATATGTCATTTTGGAAAGAGTTGGTGCCAGTTTTGTTGTTGCTCTTTGTATTCTTTCTCATTTTTTTATATTCTTTTTGGTACTGAGTGTCCATAGTGTTGCTGCGTACTCAAGTTTTGGTCTTATTAGTGTAGTTCAATTTTTTTTTATCATTTCCTCATCCAAATAGACAATGCCACTTTTATTGACCTCAATAAATTGTAGGTTTCTCCGACTATAAATTGTAGGTTTCTCCGACTAATTTATTAATATGCTTGTCCATTGTCATGTCTGCTGATCATCACTCCTAGGTCTTTTTCCGAGTTTACTTTTTTGACCTCTTCTTCACCAATTTTATAATCTCTCAATGTTCTGTTTTTACTTTTTCCAAATTCCATTATACTACATTTCTTGATATTGTATTTCACTTCCCACTTTTGTGTCTATTTCCAGACCTTGTCCAACTCTTGTTGTAATGAGTTGCAATCCTCCTCCATTCTTACTTTCTTTAGTATTTTGCATTGTCTGCAAAGAAATTCATATAACACTCTACTCCTTCATCCATGTCATTTATGTATATGGCAAACATGATAGGGGCCAGTACTGATTCCTATGGGACACCACTTATCATTTCCCAATTTGAGAATTTATCTCTAATTACTACTCTCATTTTCCTCCCAGTCAGGAAGACTTTCATCCATTCCAATAATTTTCCTCTGATGCCACCTATTGACTCTATTTTCCTTATTAGTTTCTTGTGTGGTACCTTATCAAATGCCTTTTGTAGGTCCAGAAAGGCACAGTCTGCCCAACCATCTCTCTTGTATTATATTGCTGATTGTGCAGATGGCACTGTATGGGGCAGAAACATAGAATTCAAGAGAGGCAGAGATGAAATTTTTAAGTGTGTTTGAGATGAAATACCTCAGAAGTATGGTAGGGGTTACAATGTTGGATAGAGTAAGAAACAAGGAGGTGAGGAGGAGAGCAGTGATGGAAAAGGTGGCAGATAGGGCTGGTGAAAGAGTATTGGATAGTTTGGACACATGGAAAGTATGAGTGAAAAAAAATTAGTAAAAGAGGTGTGGAAGGCAGAGGTGGTTGGAGTGAACTTGGGGACAACCAAAGATGAGGTGGATGGATGGGATGAAAGGGGCATTGTGCAAGGGCGAGAGGAGAATGGCTATGTATAGATGATACTGTGATGCAAGGAAGGGAGGGGATGGGGGGTAGGGAATGATCACGTATGAATGATATTTTGATGCAACCTGAAGGGATTTCTCCCCCCCCTCCTGTTTTTCTCTCTCTTTGAGCATTCTTGCTGTGGATGTGCTGTGTCTTGCTGCATTGCTTCTGACCCAGGACAGTGGGGAGGATACAGGGTTGACCTTTCACCCATGAGGAGCTAAGATGAGAGAGAAGAATGAGAGTAGGTACTTGCATTTTGACTAGGCTATCTCCCTTGTAAGGGTGCAAAAGCCCTTGGTATATAGATAGACAAGAATGATACTTTCCTACCTATCATCAGGTCATTATCCATTACTAAAACAATACCAACCTGATTTTATCATATATACCTGTCTTGTATAGGAATACTTGAAGTACTAATTAGAGTGAAGGATTTTCCTTGCGACCCTTCTTCTGGAGTGACACAGTCCACAGATTATTATTATTATTATTATTATTATTATTATTTTTTTTTTGGGGGGGGTAAGGTTAACTATATCATTTAGCGTAGTGGACACCTCCATAGAACTGGTAAAGATTCTCTTCAGTTATCTCTTTGTTCTAGTGATGTATACTACAGATTTAATTTTGTCACTTTTATGAGAGGGATGTATTCCTAGTTGTATTTTACAGGAAGGGGAGCAACACTCATGGTGTCCTGCCTATGTATCTCGCAATGTCTGGTTTGCTTTTAAATTCATTGAATGGTTTTTGCACACATTATTTTTTCATCCAGTTTGTTCCAAGTGTCACTCTATGTGTAAGACTGTTCTTCATATCTCTTCTATAACTATATTTTTGAGTTTCCTTCCATATCCTCTTGTGTTTCTCTTGTTCCAGTTTAACAAGTCCTCTCTATCAGATATATCTGTGCCCTTCATGATTCTATAGATAGTCAGTAGGTCGCCTCTCTCTCTTCTTTGCCCCAGAGTTGTCTTTATATATGTATGCATTATAATAATTGTACAGTTGTGGCTGCAGTATTGTCGTTCAATATATGTTTGTTTGTTTTTTGTTAAAATTTTTATTTTATTTCAGAAATTATTGAGAAGATTAGGTATTCAAGAAGTGTCAACTAGAGCTGATATCCCCAGATTTACAGTGCCCCACTCAGAAGACACTAGTAAAGTTTCTCAGCTGCGTCATTCTTGTCAGGGAGACAGGCAGGAGAAAGAACCAAAAAGTAAAGCCACGGCACAACCCAAGAATATTACACAAACTACTGAAAAGAAAAGTTCCCCATCAAAGGTATTGTGTTGTATTCCATTGCCAATGACCAATGTTTTTATACTTTAGTACAATATAACATCAAAGAGATGGTTTAAAGTATGGTGGACAAGAAAATCTTAATTTTACATACTTAACCTTGGTGTAATAAGATACTCGTAATGATAATTGCCTTATGTTAGATGTAGATAGGTGATATAGAAAGTGACACCCTTGGAAAACCTGTAAATGTCACCAAAAGGGTCTACATGGATTTTTCTTTCTCTGCAGGATGAGAGTGTGAAAGTTCCAAGCAGTTCAGTCATCATACCAGCTCATCCTCGGACATCCCATCAATTTGCTCAACATTGGCAAATGTTGAAGAATGATACAAAGCTAGCTCTACAATATCTGCAGGTATTTGCCTTTATTATTGATGTATTTCTATATAGATTATATAAGAGAAAATAGGCATCTGTGAATGGTGCAAAGACAAGGTTGTATGAAGGGGTAATAGTGCTTCCAACACTGTATGGGGGCAGAAACTTGGAATTTAAGAGAGACAGAGATGCTGGGTCTTGCTGCATTGCTTCCAACCTGGGCAGTGTGAATAGACAGGGATGACCCTTCATCCATGAGGAACTAAAAGAGAAAGGTGGTGGATGGGAGCAGAATGGGTTGGAGTGGGTGTGTGCATTTGACTTGACTATCTTATAAGGGAAAAGAAGCCCTTGGTATAGTAAATAGAAAGGAGAAGTTTAAAGGTGTTTGACATGAAGTGTTTTGAGAAGTATGGTAGGGCTTAAAAGGTTGGATAAACTGAGAAATGAGGAGAGTGGGGATGGAGAGGGAGCTGGCAGATAGGGCTGATGAAAGAGTAGTGGGATGGTTTGGACACATGGAAAGAACGAGTAAAGAAAAATTAGTAAAAGAGGTGTGGAAGGCAGAGGTGGATGGACTAAACTTGAGAAGATGAATATAGATAGATAGGGTGAATAGGGCTTTAAGCAAGACGGAAATGTATGTTGAGCAAAGAAGGCAGATGATAGGAGTGAGTGGAGGATGGCTGTCTATGGATGATTTTTTTCACACAGCCTGAAAGGATATTTCCTCATCCTCTCTATTTTCTGCTTGAGGGAACAGGGAGGGGGTCACCATGCAAGTGAAGTGGCTTTACTGTAGATATGCTGTGTCTCGCTGCATTGCTTCTGACCTGGACAGTGGGCAAGAGCCAGTGATGACCCTTCATCCATGAGGAGCTAAGATAAGATGAAAACAAGGGTGGTAGATGGAAGTGGGTGTGTGCCTTTGACTTGGCTACCTCCCTTATAAGGGGGAAGATGCTTTAATATATGTATTTACATATATAATGGTAGTTCCAAAAGTAAAGCCTCCTATTTTTTTTACTCATAACTCAAAAAATTACAAAGACAGGAGTGGTACCATTGATATGAAAAGACATTTTTGCTCCAGAACTTATCTCTCATTGCGATAACCCCCTTCTCATTGCACTTTAGCCAGCAATGAGCAAGGGCCTGTGCATGGCTGACCAGAGCGTGGTTTGGCATTCACATCTCTGTCACCACTCGGAATTGATGAACCCATTTCCTAACCATGCTGACATCAACTGCTTCAGTTCTGTAAACATTCACCAAGCACTGGTGAATGTCGATTGGTTCCACTTCTGTATGGAGGAGTTTAATGATACATCTGCTTCTGACGCACATCCATGGCATGGATTGTTTTAATAGACTGTCACACCATCAGTATCTATAACAGAAAAATAAAGAATTCAGGTTTTGTCATCATAACAATGCCATAAACAATCTCCTTGGATCCCTTGATGCAGAATAAAAAAAATTGGAGGCATTGCTTTTGGAACTAAACTTGTGTGTGCACACAGCGCAGTGGTAGCCTTCACAACCGCTGCTACAGCAGTCTGAGTTTGAATCCCACCCAGGGCTGAAATCATTTCAGTATCGCTGTGAGAGGTAAATGCAAGGGTAGTGGGTCAGGGATTGGAGATGAGTAAAGAAAATGGAGAAAAATGGGAGATAAGCCAGCTGTTGTTTGCAGACAATGTTGCACGTGTAGTAGGAACAGAGGAGGGATTGAGGAAGATAGTGACAGAGTTTGGGAAGGTATTCAAAAGAAGAAAGTTGAAGATAAATGTGGGTAAATGTAAGATGATGAGATGTACAAGGGGAGAAAATAGTAGCAGACTGGAAGTGAGTATTAATGAAGAGAGACTGGAGGAAGTGGATAGTTTTAGATACTTGGGTGCAAATGTGGCAAGACATGGAGGAGTGGAAAGGGGAGGTAGAATGTAGATTGAGAGAAGCGAGTAAATGCCTTGGTGGATTTAAAAATGTAATGAGAAATAGACATGTGGGAATGGATGATAAGAGGAGACTGTATGAAAGGGTGATTGTGCCAACAACACTACAGTGCAGAAACATGAAACTTAAGAGAAGAAGAGTTTGAATGTGCCTGAGATTAGGTACCTGAGAAGTGTGATAGGGGTTGAGAAACAAGGAGGTGAGGAGGAGAACAGGGCTGGAAAGGGGGTTGGGAGATAGAGTTGATGAAAGAGTGTTGGGATGGTTTAGACACATGGAAAAAATTAGTGAAGAAAGACTAATAAAAGAGGGGTCAACCTAGGATGAGATGGATGGATGGGGTAAAATGGGCATTGGGAAAGAGGGGAATATCTGCTGAGGAAGGATGGGAGAGGACAGAAAATAGGGGTGAATGGAGAATGGTTGTGTATGGATGATGCTGTGATGCATGAGGAGTGGGTGGGGGATGGGGGTGAGGGAGTATGTGTAAGAAATAAATTGATGCAACCCAAAGAGATTTCTCCCCATCTCCTTTTCTGCATGAGGGGACGGAGAGGGGGGTTCGCAGATTTAATGAAGCGGCCCTGCTCTGGATGTGCTGTGTCTTGCAACACTGCTTCTGACCCAGGGCAGTGGACAAGATGCAGGGATGACCCGTCATCCAAGAGGTGCCAAGATAAGAGGGTGGAGGGGAGTGGAGTTTGTTGTGGATGGAATGGGTGGGAGTGGCTTTTATGCCTTTGTTTTTTGGCTACCTCCCTTATAAGGGGGGGAAACCCTTTGGTATATGTATGCATTTGATTTATTTATTTATTTTTATATATTGTTAATATTTTTATTTATTTATATATTCATTTATTTATTTTTTGTATCTATGTACCTCAGATCAAACATAATTCAGTCATGTTTCTCTCAGTCACACACTTTGACCTGGGTAAGACTACTCCTTGCCCAGTCAGTATGATGGTTATTTATTGCTTTATTCTGACGAGGGAGGCATATGAGAGGTACAAAGAAAAGAAAAGAGAATTAAAGCAAAAGCTAAAGGTTGCAAAGAGGAGAGCAGATGTGAAATGGGGTAAGAGTTTGACAGAAAATTTTGAAAGTAATAAAAAGATGTTTTGGAAAGAAATTAAGAGAGGAAGAGGAGGCAAATCAAGTAGAGAAGAAAAGGTAAAAGGTGCAGATGGAGAGATGATAATGGAAGAGAAGGCAGTAATGGGAAGATGGGCAGAATATTTTAGGGAGTTGCTAAATGTGAAGGAGGATAGGGAAGGAAAGATTGCTGCAGTGGGAAGTGCGAAGAAAATGAGAGTGATGAATGAGGAGAATGGAGGAGAAATAAGGAAGGATGAGGTGAAGGCAGTTGTTAAGATGATGAAAGCAGGTAAGACACCTGGTCTGGATGGATGCCATGCGGAATGTCTGAAAAAGGGAGGTACAGTGATGGTGGACTGGTTGGTGAGGTTATTTAATGTTTGTTGGAGAGAGGGTAGAGTGCCGGAGGACTGGAGGAGTGCCTGTATAGTTCCTCTTTACAAGGGAAAAGGGGACAAGTGTGAATGTAGTAGTTTTAGAGGGATTAGCTTGTTGAGTGTAGTTGGGAAGGCTTACGGGAGGATCTTGGTTGAGAGGATTAGGAGAGGAACAGAAGGAGTAATTGGTGAGGAACAGTGTGGATTTAGGACAGGTAGAGGTTGTGTAGATCAGATTTTTGTGGTAAGACAGATATGTGAGAAAGCTATAGGAAAGGGGAAGGATGTTTTTTGGGCTTTTACGGATCTGGAAAAGGCTTATGATAGGGTAGACAGGAAGGCACTGTGGGAGGTTATGCAGATATATGGAATAGGAGGAAAGCTTCTGGTAGCTGTCAAGAGTTTTTATGAGAATAGTAGAGCTTGTGTCAGGATTGGAAATGGAGAGAGTGAGTGGTTCGAGGTAAAGGTGGGACTTCGTCAAGGATGCGTTATGTCGCCCAGGCTGTTCAACTTATACATGGATGGGGTGGTGCGAGAGGTAAATGCAAGGGTAGTGGGCAAGGGATTGGAGATGGTTAAAGAAAATGGAGAAAAGTGGGAGGTGAGCCAGCTGTTGTTTGCAGACGACACTGTGCTTGTGGCAGGATCGGAGGAGGGATTGAGGAAGTTGGTGGCAGAGTTTGGGAGAGTATGTGATAGAAGAATGCTAAAGATAAATGTGGGTAAAAGTAAGGTGATGAGATGTACAAGGGGTGAAAGTGGCAGTAGACTGGAAGTGAGCATTAAGGGAGAGCAACTGGAGGAAGTGGATAGTTTTAGATACTTGGGTGCAAATGTGGCAGGAAAAGGTGGAGTGAAAGTGGAGGTAGAATGTAGATTGAGAGAAGCGAGTAAATGCCTTGGTGGATTAAAGAGTGTAATGAGGAATAGACATTTGGGAATGGATGCTAAGAGGAGACTGTATGAAGGAGTGATTGTGCCAACAGCACTGTATGGGGCAGAAACATGGAACATAAGAGAAGAAGAGAGAAGGAGTTTGAATGTGTTTGAGATGAGGTGTCTGAGAAGTATGATGGGGGTTACTAGGCTAGATAGAGTGAGAAATGAGGAGGTGAGGAGGAGAACAGGGGTGGAAAAGGAGTTGGGAGATAGGGTTGATGAAAGAATATTAGGATGGTTTGGACACATGGAAAGAATGAGAGAAGAAAGACTAGTAAAAGAGGTGTGGAAGGCAGATGTGGAGGGAGTGAACATGAGGGGACGTCCTAGGATGAGGTGGATGGATGGGGTGAAGGGGGCTTTGGGGAAGAGGGGAATGTCTGTTGAGGAAGGACGGGAGAGGACAGAAGACGGGTGAATGGAGAATGGTTGTATATGGAGGAGGATGTGATAGCATGAGGTGGAATGGGCAGGTGGATGGGGGGTGAGGTAGTATGTGTGAGCAAAATTTGACGCAGCCCGATGGAGAGGGGGGTTTGCCAATTTAATGAAGCGGCCTTGCTGTGGATGTGCTGTGTCTTATGACACTGCTTCTGACCCAGGGCAGTGGACAAGGTGCAGGGATGACGCGTCATTCAGGAGGTGCTAAGATAAGAGGGAGGGTGGAGGGGTGTGGAGTGTATTCAGGGATGGAATGGGTGGGAATGATTTTATGCCTTTTTCTTTTTGGCTACCCCCCTTGTAAGGGGGAAAAAGCCTTGGTATATGTATGTATGTATGTATTCTGAAATATGTGATGAAGTGTAAGAAATGCAGTTGAAGTTGATAGAGTTCCTGGGCCTGATCCAGAGACGGTGTCAGCCCCTCAGGCTGCACCTGATTGAGATGAGAAGGTTGATGGATTTTGGAAATGGGTAGTTTTCCTGTCCATCTTGTTGGACTACCATATGCAGGTACCCATCATTGATCCCTTGGATATTGTTCAGATGTGAGAGATGGTTGTTGGTAGCAAAGGAGATAGGTTTGTAATTCTTGTTAAGTTTAGTCTGATAACATTGTTCCTTTGATTATTTCAGGGTATTAAAGTGGAATTTTTCAAGGGGATAGAAATAGAGACAGATACCATAATAGATGTCGCCAGAATTCTGTCCCATGACACTTGTGAAGTAGAAACTGCTGTCAAATACATGAGGGCCCTCATTTCAACAACAGGATTTACTGTCAATCTTCTTTTCTTAGAAGACCACCAGAAAAAAGGTATATGTTTATTTTTATTATTGTGATTATTGAGATATATATGTATATATATATATATTTTTTTTTTCATTGCTTTTTGCCTCACTTATAAGAAAAAAATTATATATAGATAGATTGGTGAGAATGTATTTATGCATACACATACCAACAGCTTTTTCCCCCTTACAAGGGAGGTAGCCAAAGTCAAAGGCATAAATCCATTCCCACCCATTTCATCCCCACATGCTCCTCTCCCATTCACCACCCCTCCCTCCCTCTTTTCTTGGCTCCTGAATGACTGGCCACCCCTGCATCACACTCACTGCCCTGGATCAGAAGCAATGCAGCAAGGCTGCTTCACCCAATCGGAGACCCCCCCCCCTCTCTCTCTCTCTCTCTCTCTCTCTCTCTCTCTCTCTCTCTCTCTCTCTCTCTCTCTCTCTCTCTCTCTCTCTGACCCTTCATGCAGAAAAAGAGAACAGGGAAAAATCCCTTTGGGCTGTGTCAAAATATCATTCACACATACTCCCTCATCCCCATCCCCCACCCACTCTCTTCCATGCAACACAGCATCATCCATACACAACCATTCTCCACTCAACCCTATCTTCTGTCCTCTCTCTTCCTTCCTCAACAGACATCCCCCTCTTTCCCAATGCTCCATTTACCCATCCATCCATCTCATCCTTAGTCATCCCCTCATGTTCACTCCTTCCACCTCTGGCTTCCACACCTCTTATACTAATCTTTCTTCATTCTTTCCATGTATCCAGACCATCCCAATACTTTTTCATTAACCCTATCTCCCAATCCACTTTCCACCCCCACTCTCTTCCTCACCTCTTCATTTCTCATTCTATCCACCCTAGTAACCCCTACCATACTTCTCAGACATTTCATCTCGGACACATTTAAACTTCTTCTCTCTTATGTTCCATGTTTCTGCCCCATATAGTGTTGTTGGCACAATCACCCCTTCATACAACTTCTAACATCCATACTCATCACACTTTTTAATCCCCCAAGGCATTTACTTCTCTTAATCTACACTCTACCTCCACTCCTCCCTTTCCCGCCACATTTGCACCCAAGTATCTAAAACTTTCCACTTCCTCTAGTCTCTCCCTTAAGGGGGTACGCGACACCTGGAGGTCATTTTCTAAAATATTTAGAGTAAAGAGTTGAAACTTCTCAGGTAAATAGGTATCCATATTGCCTACATTTTAGGTGAAGCAGAATGATGTATGTACACATGTACGTATACCAGTAGCGACATTTAAAAGTGCACAGCACCATGATACGTGGACCAATTTGTTTTATATTTTGGCTATGATTAGTCAGTAGGCACACCTAGGGCCGGTCATTGAGTAATTGAACAATTTCCTTTATACTTTTGCATACAGGCATTTCAATTTTAATGACTGGCAAAAATCGTGAAAAATACAATTTTTTTGCTCTTGTTTCCATTATTACTCCGAACTCTTTCATCCTATTCAAAATATTCGAACGATCGGCCCTAGCAGTTACTAAAAGTAATATTCCCTGTAAGTTTCATCTAAATCTAATGTATATTAGATTTTTTATGATTAAAAAAAAGTAGAAAAATATCGAACGGAGATATGGCAACTTGAAATATGAATATATCTGTAACTTGCTTATAGTTTCACCAATTTGACTGATTTTTTCATGGCTTAATTCTTATTATATAATAAGTAAGTACAGTAAAAATTATCAACATATTTTAATTATAAGTACTTTAAATACTGAAAAACTAAAGTATAAATATGTCACAGTACAGGTAAACGTCGACTTACGATGGCCGCGACTTACGATTGTTCGACTTTACGATGACGACGACGACGACGATATGATATATTTAACCCCTTCCATACGGTGCCGCACACGTAGGCGTCATGAGGAGCAAGTGGATTCGCGACGCTGCCATATCGGCGTCTTGATTATATTGTAGTCGCCCCTGTGTTTTTACATTCTCTCAAATGTGCCCTGAATCCCATTCTCTGTGGTTTTCAAAATTCGCGGGTGAAAGAGAGAACGATCGATATAAGCGGTGACTATATTCTATGATGCGAGTATTATTACGTCACGTCGTACGGCTGGCATTGGCTGCTGCCCGCGAGATTTAAGTTCCGTACTGAAAATACATATTATAGTGTTTGAATATGGTAAAAAGGATAAGAATGATTAAATAAACTACTGTACATGTTTAATAGGCTATATTCAGTATCTCTGGTGGTTAATATACAGGTAGGCTAGGTACAGTGACCACGGAACAGAGTGATACACAAATTGGGGATCGACTTACGATGAAATCGTCTTACGATGGCTCTATCGAAACCTAATGCCATCGTAAGTCGACGTTTACCTGTATGTCACAGTAGTGACGACGCACAGACGACAACATCATATAATTTGCTTTTTTGCACCTTTGGCGGTTTCTTCATATGAAACCTCTCTGCTGGGGGTCTTCAGGGTATCTAAATCATTGGAAAGAGGTTTATTTTCCAGTAGTGGGCGCCTTCTCTTTCCTCATCAGATTCCCCTCGCCAATCTACGTTGGTAGGGCACCCCCTCCAGCATCATATGATGTCCCTTCTTCTTTCTTCTTCCTGTATAGCCTTGATCTTTTTCCTCTTGCTTTCTTCTTTGGATTTAATCTTCCTCTTTGAATTGTTTAGTCTAATGTTGTCCTTTACCTCTGTCACCGTCACAGAGGTGCAGGTGAGGGCGGTGGTGGAGTGAGAGGTGGTGAGATCTTTAGTCGTCTTTGACTGCTTGCCATCTTTAACTGCTGTTTTTTGTCATTGTGATGTTCTTTTGTTCTTTTTGCTACCCATGATGACTGTACTAAAGAGTAATATGTACTAGCTAAAGTAATAGATTGCAATGAGAGCTCATGAGACATGCGTACTTCCCTTTTCAGAGCTAGCCGGTAACTAACGTTTAGTTTCGCACAAAGTTGGCGAAATATTCTCCCTCCACCTTCCTCCCTTCCCCTCCACAATCGTATTGGCCGTTGATACACAGGGCGAGTGTAAATTCAATCAAATTTCAACGTTATTCGCTGCGCCTGAAGGTCCTAAGTGGCACACCTCCTTCTAGTGTGGGTTGCGCCTTTAAATCTGTCCCTTTAATCCTCACCCGGGACCTTTAAATTGCGCGCGGCTGGAAAATTATTTGTCGGGATTTATTTCTAAGTGGTATACGAACATTTTGAACACAGTTTTGAAAAATGCCATATCTTGACCAAATTCACCCCCCCAGGTGTCGCGTACCCCCTTAATGCTCACTTCCAATTTGCTGCCATCCTCTCCCCTTGTACATCTCAACTTCTTTTACCCACATTTATATTCAACTTCTGTCTTTCACACACCTTCCCAAACTGTGTCACAAACTTCTTTAATACCTTCACTGATCCTGCCACAAGCACAGTGTCATCAGCAAACAACAACTGGCTTATCTCCCATTTTTCTCCATTTTCTTTAACCATCTCTAATCCCCAACCCATTACCCTTGCATTTACCTCTCATACCACCCGATTCATGAATAAATTGAACAGCCAAGGCAACATACCACATCCCTGGCTAATTCCCACCTTTACCTCAAATCACTCGCTCTCTCCATTTCTAATTCTTGATATGGTTTAACATCACAAACTCCCCCCTATCAGAAGGCTTGGACGGTGCCCCTCACAGAAGACATTGTAGCATGGAATTTGATGAACCATGCAACTTTGCTGGTGGCATGATTCAAACCGCCATCCCCTCGACCTCCGCCGCAAGTAACGACGCCCTAACCCGCTCAGCCAGCGACCTTCCAATATTCTTACTCTCGTAAAAACTCTTGACTGCTCTTAACAACTTTCCTCCTATTCCATATATCTACAATACCTCCCACAGTGCCTTCCTGTCTATCCTGTCATAAGTCTTTTCCAAATCTATAATGGCCCAAAAAACATCCTTACCTTTTCCTAAAGCTTTCTCACATATCTGCCTTACCACAAAAATCTGGTCTATGCAACCCCTACCTGTCCTAAACCCACTCTATTCTTCACCAATTACTCCCTCTGTTCCTCTCCTAATCCTCTCAATTAAAACCCTTCCATAAGCTTTCCCAATTACACTTAACAAACTGATCTCTCTGAAACTACTACACTCATACTTAATTCCTTTTCCCATGTAAAGTGGAACTATACAGGCATTCCTCCAGTCCTCCGGCACTCTATCCTCTTTTAAATAAGCATTAAACAACTTAACCAGCCAGTCCATCATCACTGTACCTCCCTTTTTTTTTGACTCTGCATGACACCCATCTAACCCAGGTGCATTACTTGCTCTCATCATTTAAGTAACTGCTTTCACCTCATCTTTCCTTATTTCTCCTCCATTTTGCTCATTCATCACTGTCATTTTCTTAGCATTTCCCACTGCATCTACCTTTCCCTCCTCATCCTCCTTCACATTTAGCAACTCCCTTAGATATTCTGCCCATCTTCCTCTTACTGCCTTCTCTTCCATTATCATCTTTCTATCAGCACCTTTTACTTTTTCTTCTCTATTTGATTCACCTCCCCTTCCTCTCTTAATTTCTTTCCAAAACATTTTTCAAAACTTTCTCCCATACTCTTACCCCATTTCACATATGCTCTCCTCTTTGCCTCATTTATCTTATGCTTTACTTCTCTTTTCTTTGTACCTCTCATATGATTCTCTCATCCTATTTTGTAACCAATCTGTGAAAGCTTGCTTCTTCTCTTCAACAACCTTCTTTGCTTCATCATCCCACCACTTACTACCCTTCCTTCTAATTCCTCCCATCCTGCTTGTTCCACACACCATTTATGCATACCTTGTGACTCCCTTGGTGAGGGGGTCGTTAGGGGTTCTGCCGAGTACCAGCAAATGTGAAAGGATTTCATTAGATGGAAAAGTTTGAGAACCACTGCTCTACACACTTCTACCAGGCCCATGTGCATTTACAAAGACTTGCATCTTTCCCAGTTTCACCTTCAACCACATTAACCTTGAAGAAGCCTCCTTCTATTCTATCACACTTTTACCTATCTCTTCACTTACTAGTATAGCCACCCGTTCTCTTCCTTGTCCTCTTTTCACTCCTGACACCCTCCCAACTACACTCCCAAACTCAAACTCGCCCCTCCCTTTCAACTTAGTTTCACTCAGTGCCAACACATCCATCTTTATTCTCACATACTACCTATCTTTTCCTTTTTACTCATCTGTACCACATTCAAGACCCAGACCCTCCTATGCCTTTGCTCTTTATGAATGTCTCCTTTGGGGCTACAGAGAGTAGGATGCCTAGTCCTATCCCTGTCCCGTTTTTGTCGCCTTTTACGACTCAAGTGGGAATACTCAGTGCCAGTATTCTTTTCCCCTGCCATTATATTTATGTTTCTGCCTTTTAACTTGGCTACCTCCCACATAAGGAGAAAAAAGCCCTTGGTACATAGATATTAGTAATTGACTGATTTATGTTGTTGTTTTTTTCAGAGTTGAATAAAGTAATTGGCAAATGTATAGCAGCTACAGAAGTTGAGGATTTATTGCAATTACAGGAGAAACTGAAATAAAGTAGCACGTGTGACTTGAGGGGAATCAGTCATTTAACTTTTTGTATTTTTATTTATACCTTCAACATTTATTTGCAAAGGAAAGTGCTTGGTATGTTTATTAGAGCAAAGTTTCAACACATTTGTACCTGGTGAACACTGGCTATCATCAAACAATTTTGTTTAAGGGCTCGAGAATTGTATATACCCTTTCTGAGAGGGGAAGTTTACTATGGTGAACCAAATCAATAGGCCACCCTCCTCATAAAGGGGAAAAAAGCTTTTGATATGTGTATATATGTGCCTTTTTGAATTAATGAAGCAGGTATACAAAATTCCCATTGTATTGTGGGTCCTTAATTAGTTGAAGATACCTCTCCAGTGATCACCAGGCATTGAAAAATGATAGCCGTATTTGATGACACAAGTTGTGTCTTGCAACACTGCTTTTGACCCAGGGCAGTGGGTGAGATGCAGGGATGACCCGTCATCCAGGAGGAGCCAAGAGGGAGGGAGTGGATGGGAATGGAGTATGTGGGGATGGCCCTCTATCCAAACTCTAAGGCCGGCCATACACTATCATGTACACCTGATAGGTACGCCTGAACAGTCACGCCTGTCAGGTATACCTGATAGTGTATGGCGGGAAAAACTAGCGCCTCAGGCGACCTGACAACTGATGAAAATTCGATCAGTTGTCAGGTCGCCTGAGATAATAAGGAGAGAAAGTACAACTCATCTTCTCGAGAATCCATGGCATACCTGACAGGCGTAACTTTTCAGGCGTACCTGTCAGGTGTACATGATAGTGTATGGCCGGCATTAGAATATTGAGAAAAAGTTATAGTTGTTATGACAATATGCAACGAAGGGAGGGGTAATATGGAGTGGTGGTGTGTGAATGATATTTTGACAGCCTGAAGGGATTTCTTCCTATCTTTATTTTCTGCATGAGGAGGCAGGGGTCACTGAGCAAGTGAAGCAGTATTGCTATGGATGTACTGTATCTTGCTGCATTGCTTCTGACCCGGGGCCTGTGGGTGGGAGATAGGGATGACCCTTCATCCATGAGGAGCTAAGATGAGAGGAGATGGTGGGTGGAAGTGGGTATGTACCTTTTGACTTGGCTATCTCCCTTGGTATATAGATAAACAATATGCATTACATAAAGATGCTTATATTAAGAAATATGTATATAGGAGGCATCTAGAATAACAAGGGGTAAATGCCACACCTCTGTACAGAACTATGATTTTTAGACCGTTCTTGATGTTAAGCAAAATGACTTGCACATGATGGCAACATTTTCCCCTTTCTATTCTAGACACTTCACTTCATATGTACATATACCAAAAGGCCCTTTGTGTGTGTATGTATATTAACCACTTAAGTACAATGATGCCTACATAGGCATCATGAGACACAAGTGGGTACCCATGGATGCCAGTGTCAGCATCTTGATTATGTATATATATTTTTTTTGTAATTGTACATGAGGCACCCCCCAGACTCTGTGAACTGGTTTAATCACATTTTCTGTGTTTATTATTACTTAGAGTAAAAGAGAACAAGTAATACAGCAGTGACTTTATATTTTATCATGCGAGTAGTGTGGCAGCCAATGCTATGCTTAAGAATTTGACTTGTACTGAAGTGGTTAAAGGTCTTTTACCCTTTGTAAGAGATAGCCAAGTCAAAGCAGCACACCCACTTCAAACAGTTACTAACCACTTAATACCCCTCCCATCCCAGCACCTTGCTAATGAAGGTTCACCCTTGCCCCCATCACAAGGGTTGCATTGGGCAGTACAGAGAAGTACAGGGCTGGACAGCCAGAGCTGGTTTACTCTTGCTGCATCATTACTGTATATACTTTTGTATATAATGTGACCTTTTTTTGTGGGTGTATTTAACTAATTGCATTTTATGGGATGGGAGCTATGCTCATGGCGTCCCGTCTTCATATCTCGTTTTATCTAGACTGTTTTTAAATTCGTGTATTGTATTTGCACACACCACTTTCTCATTTAACTTTTTAATTGCTCTTTGTATTCTTTCAAGTTTTGTTATACATTTTTTTGTAATTGGTGACCACATCATCGCTGCATACTCCAATCTTGGTCTTATCAAAGTGACCAGTATTTTTTTTTACCATTTCTTCTTCCAGGTATGTAAATGCCACTTTGATAGTGCATTTACCTAGTTGTATTATACGGGAAGGGACCTATGCTTGTGGTGACCCGTCTTTGTGTCTCTCAGCATCAAGTTTTTTCATAAAATCTTGAATAGTGTTTGCACACACTGTTTCTTTGTCTAATTTGTTTCAAGTATTTACCTAGTTGTATTTACCTAGTTGTATTTTGCGGGAAGGGGAGCTATGCTCGTGATGTCCCGCCATTGTATCTCGCAGTGTCTAGTTTGTTTTTAAACTCATGAATGGTTTTTGCGCATACTATTTCATTATCCAGTTTGTTCCAAGTGTCCAAAACTCTATGTGGAAAACTGTTTTTCTTCAGTTCTCTTCTATAGCTATGTTTTTTTATTTTCTTTCCATGTCCTCTTGTGTTTCTTTTGTCCCAGTTAAGTAAGTTCTCTCTATCAAGTATCTCTGTGCCTTTCATGATTCTGTAGATGGTCAATAGGTCACCTCTCTTCTTTGCTCCAGTGTCGGTAACTCCAGTTTAGCCAATCTCTCCTCGTATTATAGGTTTGCAAGTGCTGGTGCCATTTTTGTAGCTGCTCTTTGGATTCTTTCTATTTTTTTTATATTCTTTTTGGTACTGGGGGACCACAGTGTCGCCGCATACTCTAATCTAGGCTTTATCAATGTAACCAATATTTTTTTTATCATGTCTTCGTCCAAGTATGTAAATGCCACTTTTATTGATCTTAGCAAGTTGTGAGTCTCCCCGACAAGTATCATCACTATTGTGTGGAAAGCCTTTATTTTTTCTTCTTCTTCTTCCAGATCTCTTCTGTAATTATCTTTCCTTAGTTTCTTTTCATGTCCTCTTGTTTTTCCATTGTCCCATTTCAATAAATCATTCTTATCTAAGATTTCCATTCCCTTCATAATTCTATAGATAGTAGGTCTCCTCTTTTCCTTCTTTGTTCCAGAGTTGGTAATTCTAATTTGGACAGTCTTTGCTCATATGTCATTTTGGAAAGAGATGGTGCCAGTTTTGTTGTTGCTCTTTGTATTCTTTCTAATCTTTTTATATTCATTTTGGTACTGGGTGTCCATAGTGTTGCTGCGTACTTGAGTTTTGGTCTTATTAGTGTAGTTAATTTTTTTTTTTATCATTTCCTCGTCCAAATAGGCAAATCCCACTTTTATTGACCTCAATAAATCATAGGTGCGCGTGTGTGTATGTGTGTAAAAAAAAAAGGCTGATTTTTTTTTTTTTTTTTTTTTTTTTTTTATATAGAGGGTGTTCGGGATAAATGTGATACTTTTTTAGAAAGAAAAGGAAAAGTCATATCATGGCCAAAAATTTATGTATTCTTAAATTCAAAGTGCATCTCTTAGAGGATATTTTGTTAGATACAGCTCATTCAAAGAAGCTGCCCTGAGCTTCCACCACGACCTCCAGGCAGGACCTGAACCTGCAGCACACGGCCTTCATAGTGTCCTTCGAGAGATGCCTGAACACCAGTTTGATCCTGGCAGTCTACTCATCCTTGTTGTCGCAGGTGGTACGATTGGTGTCCTTTTCAACTGGATGGAGTTGCAATCAGTTGAGTTGGAGGGCCAGATGTTGGGACTATGATATGGATGATGTTGTGAAGCGTCCTTGCTGTGGATGTGCTGTGTCTTGCAACACTGCTTCTGACCCAGGGCAGTGGACAAGGTGCAGGGATGACCTGTCATCCAGGAGGTGCTAAGATAAGAGGGAGGGTGGAGGGGTGTTGAGTGTATTTAGGGATGGAATGGGTGGGAATGATGTCTTTTCCTTTTTGGCTACCTCCCTTGTAAGGGGAAAAAGACTTGGTATATGTATGATGATGTATGATAAATGGTTTAAATAGTTAATAAAGTCTTGATATTCATGTAGCAACAGAAATGAAGAATGTAGGTCACAGGAGGGAGGTTAAAGGAGCTTACCAGTACTGTTGAGGTTAGCCAAAGTTACCATGAGACTAGGCCCACCAGATAAGTTACATACACTAAAAATGTATTAATTGTAGCGCCTTCAGAAACATTACCGGTGTATAGTGTGATGATGATATGATTTAACGTCACAAACTCCCCCCTATTGGAAGGCTAGGGTGGTGTCCCTCACAGAGGACTTTGTACCATGGAATTTAGTGAACCATGCTATTGGTTCAACTTCACCGGTGGCAGGGATTGAACTGCCATCTCCTTAACCTTTGCCGCAAGTAACAATGCCTTAACCTGCTCAGCATTGTGTATTGTGTGACCCCCTATTTTTTTGGTAAAAAATTATAAAAACTCATACACAAGTATATAGAATATATGGAAACCCCCTCTTTATCCATTCAAAGTAATGTATAAAACAAATGAGAACATTCCTTCATCCATTGTCTCCTGCTATTCACTCCTATCTTGCATTTTTTGTTACCCACCCAAAAAATATTCTACATGCATCCACCTTGTGCTTGATTTTCCTTTTCAGCTCGCTACATCCAGTTCTACTTTTTACACTTTGCTAGTCTTTCCTTGTTCATCTTTTTCATATTCATATAGCATTTGGTATATGTATGTATGTATATCTTGGCACTTTCTTTTCTGCTGTATCTGACAGCTCCCTATCCACAACCCTGTTCTCATGCCTCACCTCCTTGTTTTTCACTGTATTCTTTCTTGTAACACCATTACAGACATTTATACTCTTCCATTGTCTTAATACACAAAATGGCAATAGCCCATGAGCATGACTTACAGTGCACAATAGATTGCAGTGATGCCTTGGGGGATTAAAAAGTGTTATGAGAAATAGACAACTGGAAATGGATGCAAAGAGGACTTTGTATGAAGGGGTGATTTTGCTGATGGCACTGTATGGAGCAGAGACTTGGAATTTAAGAGAAGTAGAGAGGAAAAGTTTAAACCTGTTTGAGATGAAATGTTGGATAAGTATGGCAGGGGTTACCAGGTTGGATAGTGTACATGAGAAACAAGGAGGAGAGCAGGAGTGTAAAAGGAGGTGGCAGATAGGGCTGATGAAAGATTATTGGGATGGTTTGAACACATGGAAAGAATGAGTGATGAAAGATTAGTTAAAGAGGTGTGGAAGAAATGAAGTTGAGGGCACAACTGGGATAAGATGGATGGACAGGGTGAAGGGGGGGCGTTGAGCAAGAGGGGAATGTCTGTAGAGCAAGGCAAAAGATAGGGATTAGTGGAAAATGACTATATGGATGATACTGTTATGCAAGGAAAGGATAGGTGAGTAGAGGGTGCATATATGAATATTTTGATGCAGCCCAAAGGGGGTTTCTTCCCATCTCTTTTTCTGCATAAGGGGATGGAGAGGGGAGGTTGCCGATTAAGTGAAGTGGCCTTGCTCGGGATGTACTGTGTCTTCTTGCATTGCATTTGACCCAGGGCAGTTGGCAGATGCAGGGACAATCCATCATTCATGTCTGAGATGAGAGGAGTGAAATGGGTGGGAATTAAGTACATGTCTCTTGACTTCTACCTCCCTTATAAGAGGGAAAAAGCTCTTGGTAAATAGATAGACATTGACTACCTTGGTGCTACTTACCATGATCACCCAAATTTCAACTTTCTTTCAAAAGCTGTGACATTTTCACATAAAAGTAATAGGATATATGTCAGGTATGATATAATTAGTAACATTCATACAAGCTTGGAAATAACTGTTGTTTGATAATTTAGAGTTAGCTACTCATGTGATTTTTTGCAGTAATTGCTTTTCCATTGAAAGTAACCACAATATTGATAATAGCTGTAGTAAAAATTGTAATATTGATAGTTGAGTGAATATTATAAAAGTAGCTAGGTACATGTAAAGGTTATCTACAATCTGCTGGCAATAGCCTAACCAATCCCTAAACTTCACATTCAGGACCCAGGATTGTGTGTAGGTTTGGGTGTGTAAATATATATATACAGTATATGTACACACCCAAGTTATATGCCATTAAATATATCTACCAAGGGTTTTTCTCCTTTACAAGGGAGGTAACCAGTCAAGGCATGCACTTATTCCCATCCACCACCCTTTGTTTTCCTCTTATCTTAGCTCCTTGTTGATGAACAACCATCCCCATGTCCTGCCTGTGGGCAATGCAACAAAACACAGTATATCAATTATGGTAATCTATTAAGCCCAGTGATTTTATCTTTGTTTCAAGATATGTCTTGATATGTTAGTATCAAACATTTAAGGAACAACTATATTTAACCTCAATCCCACCATATATGAAGGCATGTTGTATTAGCAATGACTACCAGTTAGGCATATCAGCCAAAGTCTCTATGTGTAATCTCTTAATCTTATGTCATCATTCCTACAGTCATAAGTTATAATATGTGACACAAGGGCTCAGATACTGGTTATACAGTGTAAGAGTGAGATGTATGAGGTATTTTTAGGAAGTACATGAAATGACTGATAAGTTGTCATAATTTTTGCACTTCTATGGGTTATACAGAAGTTAGATACTATTGAACAATTATTGTAGATGTACTTGTAATGGCTCATCTCATTGTGAGTTTTAGAGATGAAGCAGGGTGTGGTATTTGTTAAGAAGAGTGGAAACCTTTCTCTAGGCTTTATTCAACTAACAAAACATCAATACAGTCTGAAAACAAAACAGAATGTAAGTCAGTGGTTCCCAAACTGGGGGTAATGGAGGGATGACAAAAATGATAATAATAAGAAGAGATGAAGAAGAAGAATTCTGAAAATCAAGAAGCCAAGAATTCTTCAACTAGCTTCAAAGCATGCAACTCCATCCATCCCACTGATGTTCTCTACATCTTTGGCAATAGTCATTAGAGATGCACAATGTTCAAATACAATAAATAAACGAAATTATCTCTAGTGTTTCAATTTAGCCACATATATCAATGTTGACTACATTTTGTGAGAGGGGTAACATGTCTGATATGGCATGTTAAATTGGGTAACAAACTGAAAAAGTTTGGGAACCACTGATGTAAATAAACATGCACATTCTAATCAGGTTAATATGCACAATAAGTTATAAGTAGACAAAATAGTGTAACCCATCAGGCAATTATACATACAAAAGTTACATGAAACTTAGATCACCACATTCTCCCCTTCCTTAAAGAATTATTGTTCTATATAGCGAAGAAGCTTGTGGCATTCCCACTTAGATCATCACAGTTGTTATAGACCAGTATGTGCAGGAGTAGAGGTCTTCATCCTTAAATTGGAGACTAGCTGGAGCACCAGATACCTGGGCTGAAAGAGAATCGGCCTTCATATCTCCTTCCTCGGTGAATATACTCTGATCACTTACATCATCAGAAGAATTAAACTCCAATTAATTGTCAGTAAGCACCGGAAGAATCTCCACCAAACCTGTCTCTATAGAAGGATCGACACTGAGATCCTTTTGCCATTCATACAATGATATGTTAGCAATTGGAGCCAAGTCATGCACTGATATTGTTGATTTGCATCCATCAGCAAATCTTACATGAGCATATTGTGGGTTTGCCTGTAACAACTAAACCTCATCAACAAGGGGTTCATATTTACTGGTGTGAATATGATGTCGTAGTAAGGTAAGTCCAGGAACTGATAACCAAGTTGGCAATGAATGGCCACTGGGAGATCGACACTGGTACAAGAAGAGCCTCTCATGTAACATAGCATTGGTGGCTGTGCAGAGCAGAGATCTAATTGAATGAAGAGTGTCAGGCAGCAGTTTCTCATTGACATTCTTGAAGGTTCTTGGAGGCCAGAGCAAGGGTTATGTGCTTTCAGATTATGGAATTATACCTCTCACACTGCCCATTCCATTGAGGATTATAAGGTGTCATTCAACTAGTGGCAATGCCTAGATTGTGCAAGAATTCACTTAGATCCTTGGCCATAAACAAGGATCAACGAATAGAATGCAGGTAGGAAGGCATACCAAATATTGCAAAAATCTGATTTAGACAATGGATTATAGTACCAGTAGTCATGTTCTGACAGGCAAATGCAAACAGAAAATGAGAATACTCATCCACCATATAACGGTTTCCGGAGTTCGAGGGTAGAGGCCCCTTGAAGTCCAAACTAAGATGTTCAAAGGGCTGTGTGGCCTTGATAAGGGGAGTTTGGTGTGGTTTGTAGAACTGAGGCTTCAATCAGGCACACTGAGGGCATTCAGAGCACACCCTCCTCATATCTTCTGTGGAATAAGGAAAATTTCTCACTCTGACAAAATGAGCAAGTCTTGTTGCACCATGATGGCAAACTTGAGTGTGGAGATCAAATAGTTTCTCATTATTGACAGTAGCTCCACAGTGAGCACATTCCTTCAGGAATGTTGTATTTACCAGGACAGTACATGATGTCATAGTTGTATCACCCCAACTTGGTCCTCCATCTTTGGATTTTGTCATACTTGATTTTCCCAAGCCAATTTGTATGGAACATAATGCTGACAGCCTGTTGGTCTGTAACTAAGGTAAAATATTGTCCTGTCAAGTAATGAGACCACCTCTTTACAGATTCCACATTTGCACATGCCTCCTTTTCTACTGCAGAATGTTTGCATTCAATAGGTATGAGGGTGCGAGAGAAAAAGGCAATGGCTGTATGGAAAGCATCAGTCTCAACTACCAAAGGAATAGTTTCATCAATTGAGTGCACAACAGCCTTCCCAATCTCTTCTTTGAGATCATCGATGGCTTTCAGGGCCTCTGGACTCAGAGGAAAAGTGTCAGTGGCAACAAGAGGTCTGATCTTGTCAAAGAATTGGGAAACCCACTGTGAATAATAGGAAAATGTACCAATAACATGGCATAAGGAAGTACAGTCTTTAGGGATTGGTAATTCCTTTAATGGGCGTAAACATTCAGAATCTGGTTTGAGAGAGCCATGGGTTATTGTGTAACAAAATCTATTGATTTTGTAGAAATGACTGACTTAGTCTCATTGAAGATAAGGTTGTGGAACCAGGTAGCCTCTTGAAACTTCAGCAAGTTCTCATCATGCTCCAGCTGGATCTTCCCTGCCATGATAATATTGTACACAGATCGTGTTGGTTGATGATGATGTCAATAGTCCTTTGGAAGCAAGCGACGCCATTCATAACCTCGAATGACACTCTACAGAACTGATATAGCTTGCCATTTTCTTCAGAAGCAGTACAGTATATGGCTTGTCTTCTTCCCGTATCTGATAATAAGCACTTTTCAGGTCCAGTGAACTATAATACTTTTAATGAGACAGTTCCATGACAAGATTGTCTATTCTTGGAAGAGGGAATGCATCTAAACGAGTGAATCTATTAATGGTCTGTCTATAGTCAACAAACAATCTCTTTCAGTGGTACTCATTCAATACAACAAGAACTTGTGCCCTCCATGGAAATGTGCTCTCCTCAATAACACCATCAAGTAGTATCTTGTTAATTTCAGACCTTATGAATTTATGCTCATCCCCAAACTTCTGAGATTTTGTTGCAAGGGGTCAGCATGAGGAGCAAGACTTGAAAAGAAATGAGGTGTATCCACCAAAACAGACAGTACACTATAAGTGGCAGGGTTGGAAATATTTAGATCTTTCTTGGATCCACCAAAGTCCACATTAACACTAGAGTGCTGGCTCATGAAGTCTTGACCAAGAATTGCATCGCAACACAAGTTTGGCAGCACAGAAAGCCTTGTAGTAGCACTCAACCTTCAAATTAATGTCAACCGTGCAGAGTCCTTTCACAGGATACATGAATGATGAAGAGGCTACATATACGCTTCCAGTTGCTGGGACAACCTTCAACTTGTGCTTCTTGGCATAGCTATGTAAGATGATTCAGAGCTCCATGTGTCGATAAAAGCAATTGCTTCATTATTACCTACCAAACCATACACAGTAGCTTGCCGTAGTAGTCCTGGGGAAAAAGCAGAGATGACAGCTGGTATAGAAGACTGAATGGATGCAGAGGTAGAAAATGTAGTAGACCAGTACACCTTAGCAGTGTCTCTGCTTATTACATTTATGACAAGTGACATTTCTTTGCAGGACACTGTCCACAATTGTGATGGGGACCACCACAGAAATAGCATTGGGACTTTGAATTGGCAGCAGCACAGGTCCTTTCAGCAGAATAAGCAGTTTCAGATGTTGCAGCAGCACAAGTCCCATCATCAGTGTGAGCAGGCTCGGATGTCATAGCAGCATTTACACCAAAGACAGTAAAACGAGAATAAGACTCCAAGGTCTTCTGAGCAATGTCAAGTGCCCTGGCTTGATTAATAGCCATACTTAGTGTCCCGAAATCCCTGGACAGTGGAAGAAGGAAAGAGGTTGACTGGCATGAGAATTTCTCACCCAGTGGGATATTGGGGAAGGGGGATAGCTACAGTTGGGAGCCAGGATCCAGGAACTTCAGGAACAAGTTGGGACCAGGCTTGCCTCTTCCACTGCAAGCACATCATTTCAAAAGACCAGAGGAATGTGTTTCTCAGAAAAGGGGAGGGTGTGTGTGACAAACTCAAAGTGTAAATCACAGGCCTAATCTATCACTTGACATTTATCATAATTTAAGGAGTCTCCACAATTCAAACATAGAAACAACATAATCAATTGGGAAATTTTCCCACAAGCACTATTTCTTTTTTACTAAATTCGTATTTTATGAATCCAAGATAATGTACGTACACATGGAGACGACCTTCCTGACCCTGCGCACTCTAATGCCCAAAGCTAAAATGGTATCAATACTTATTGTAACACATTTCTGTTCATCCCAGCAGTGCTGTACTAAGTTTGTAGCATCCTTTGATAGGGAAACACTTAGATGCATGGGATGTTGAAGATACATGATGATAGACAGTCCTTTGCCCAGAATTGCATGTGGGCCCAACCACTTTAAATCATCAACACGTGGTTGGCAATGGTCGGCGGCTGGATCCTCGCAATTTCATACTTTCCCGTTCACTAGATTAATTAACATTGCGTCGATGTCCCAAGCATTCCAAACACAAACTTCATCACACCAACTCATCAAAGTGATTCGTAATAGCCAACAGTTGGGTCTTCGATTTAGTTTTCAGACAGTTTGCCGTGTTCACATAGTCTCATAACAAGTATAGTATCCGAAGATGTATCTCCTTTGCAGGTGAAGTGGGTACTCCCCAACGCGACGCCCGAGGCAGTGTGGGTAGGGAATAATGCGCTGTTTTTGGTGAGCGTTTTCCTAATAGTTTATGTAAAGAATGTGGTTTGATGTTGGGCCAGAAGTTGAGGCAATTCTAGCAGTCATGTGAAACAATTACTAGTTAGAAGGAAAGGGACATGTGATCCTATTTTAAACTAGTCTAAACAAGAAGTGGCAAGTGCGCTGAGGGTATGAAAAGCAGCGGGCTCTCCAACAAAACAATAAGGATAAGAGCAAAATGAAGCATAGGCAAAAAGGTGTTAAGTACTGTATAACACAAATGTAAAAGAGTGATAATGACATAGTAAATATCACTGAGAGTGGTGAACCAATCTCTAGTACGCTGGGCAGCTGCTCTACATGGTCAAGCACAGGTTGGCATAGTTGCTGCCGTTTTAGCTGATGCAGTACCTGGTGTAATAGCTGGGGCATCTGACAGCGAGGTTGTGCTGGGCCGACAGCTGGAGGGGTGGGTGTGATGAGGTCCTCGAACCCATCGGTACTCTCAGTATGGTCATTTGCTGCCAGCGGCGTTTCTTTGTCAATTGTGTCGACCTTGACTACTTCCTCAGAGGGAGATGATTCCTCAAGTGGCACAGGGTTGTAAGTGGGAGAAGGAGGTGGGGATGTGTCTTTGTTTAAGTCGAGTTCCAGAGGGATGATTCGAATGACAGTGTTCACATTCTCCTTTGGCAGTGCGGACTCTGACGGATCTGATGACGTTGTCAGGGCCGGGAAAAACTTGAATGATGTGAGTCGATGGATATTGGTCTCGGGACGCCATCTAGAATAAGAAGAACAAGGTCATGGACTCGAGGGGCATATTGGTGAGGCTTACTGAGACAAGGGTGGTGTTCTCTTAAACTTGTAACGTAATCGTGGGTCCATCTTTTCTTGAATGTAGTACATCTGTGAGGAACTGGTATTGTGCTATCAGTGTGGTAGCAACAAGGTAATCAGGGTCGCCTAAATCAGTGAGTTGCATCTGTGGGGAAAGGGCAATAGTGCGGCCGTGCATGAGATGATTAGGAGTAAAAGGGGCATAATCTTCGGTGCCAACATAGGTGAGTGGGCGGTTGTTCACTGCACATTTCGCCTCTTGACACAAGGTTCTGAGCTCATCATAGGTAGGTGTACGTTTGAAGAAAGCTTTTCTCAGGTTGGACTTTGTGATTCCGACAAGACGCTCGTAAACGCCGCCTTGTCAGGGGGCAAGAGAGGCGAGGAAGGTCCAAGTAGAATGGTGGTGAGTGAAAAAGTCTATGATATCAGGGTGATCCTTGAGTTCTCGGAGAAACTTGTCAGCGGCGTCGAAGTTGTCCTATATTATTACATCCCATCGTGATATTTTGTCCTTTCACATTACATCTTAATGTAATATTTCTTCCTCTACCGACATTATATCCTAAACTGATATTTTGTCCTACACTGACACATTGCTCTACATTATTGCTATACCCTATTCTGTTTTCCCCAATACACTCTATTTCCCCCTCCCAATAAGGCTTGAAACGTTGGTGCCCTTGGAGGTGAAATCATCTGGGTTGTCCTTAAAACCGACATGCATGAGTCGGAGATCTTAGTCTTATACTAGCTGTTTGACTTCTTTGGCTCTGTTGAGGACATATGTTGAGTTACTGTTCTGACTACGTACCCAGAAAGGAGCGGACTTGGTGTCAGACCACACAAAGGTGGTGTGATACTGAGAGGGACGTAGATCCATCAGGTTCTTGGCGAAGCGGCTACCAAAGAGAATAGCTGTGAGTTCGAGTCGGGGAATGATAAGGTCTTCGCTGAGCTTAGCCATGTTCTTGGTGGGGATCCTACTTCCAGTGAGGAAGGTGACATGACCTTGTGAAACAGTGTAGGCTGCCACTCCAAATCCTCTTTTGCTTGCATCGCAAATATGTGAAGGGCGTGGTGACTGCCAGGATGTGTGTTGCGAGGGAGTAGAAGGGTTTATAGATTTCTATAATTATCAAGGACTGTTGTCAGAGTCTTGATGCATTCTCTTGTGAGGGGGCGTCTCATCCTTCTTCCTTCCACAAGGTTGAATGAAGAGCTTGCTTGTATGGGTAATGGGGTCTAAAAACCCTGCTGGATCATATAATGAAAATAGACTGAGGATCTTTCTTTTAGTCATAATTTTTTAGGTTCGAAGGGTTCTTTAAACTGATTGGGCAGAGCTATCCCGAGTGTGTCTTGTTCTGTACTCCAACGGATGCCGAGGTAGTCATGGACTCCAGTAGGTTCAAAGTTATCTGTCTTGGCATTGGAGGTCCATTGTCCTAGGGACATGTTAGTTTGACTTAAAAGCTGATCTACCCGAGGTTTCTCTGTTATAATCTCGTTGATGTGATCGTAGGTAAGTTGCAAGTTATCCACAAAACGCGGACTTGAGTTTAGCTGCTAGGGGGTGGTTTGATGTTTCCAAATGATGCGCAATAGTTTGGTTGAGGAGATAAGGACTACAAGTGGCGCCAAACAACACCACTTTGAAGCGATAGATTTGTGCTTGCTGCATATCTGGCCTTGAGAAAAAGGGAAAACGGCAAAAGTCCCGATCCGACTCAACTATTCCTATCCTAAGGAAGGCCTTTCCGATGCCAGTTAGTACGCCAAAAGTGCCTTCCTGGAAACCGATTATCATTGACTGGATATTTTGTGCCAGGTTGGGGAGCCAGTGTACAAAGCGTCGTTGAGGGACAGCTTTGGTCTATAAAAATCGTCAGTTCCGGCTCCACTATTCATAGATATTGTCACCTTGTTCACTTCATTCTTATATCCATCCTTCATTTTTTTTTTTCTTATCTTTCGCGAGGTATTTTCACCAGGAATCTCAACACCAGCCTCAATCAATTCGTCGATTAAACTTAACTCTGCTGCCTCGCATTTCTCTTTGTATAATTTTCATTGTTTGTATCACACAAAATTTCATATTTTCTATAAATGTCCAAGAATCTAATGATTTTATCCTCTGACCACTTCAAATTTTGTTTGTCATATTTCACCCGTGGAGAAACAAAAACAAAGGCTGACTCGATGGCGGTCACTACGCGACTGCATGGTCACATGAAGCGACTATGGACCTATTAGTAGGCACGACTAGGTCACGTGCTCATGAAATCGCGCGCTACCGGTGACCAAAGTTGAACATGTTTAACTTTAGTAGCTGCGAGTATTTTTAGTCGCCATTTTACTATGATACATGTATATTACATTGTATGTACACCAGCAGAGGCAGCAACCCTCGCTGCATGACACATATACACACACACGACTCGTGTCGCAGTGGTAGAGTTACTGGTTGCCACTACGGCGGTCCGGGTTCGAATCCCGCCCAGGGCTGAAATAATTTCAGTATTGCTGCGCTGCGGATTGTTACTCCAACTCTCGTGGGCGGGGAGTTGGGTGTGTGTGAGCGTGTAAGGTCACAGCATTACCCATAGATCGGTCATCTATGAGCTCTGAGCTCTCTTCCGGGAGCTGTCGATCACGAGTCCAACACGTGATCCAAGAACATGGTGAATCACAAGTAGTCAACAGCGTGAAGTTGAGCTCCGTAGGCTACCAAATAAGAAGAAAATTCTCAATGGTGCAAGGAGAGCATGAGGCCTGGTTTGTATTAAGTAGGAGGGAGAGAAAATTGTGGTTGTCACAAATTTATATATATAGAAAAAGTGCTAGTACGGTCTATCGATAGAAAATGCAACGAGATCAAGAAGGATCAAGTGAAAATGGTGACGATTTTTAATCGAACGTGGACACGAACGCAGAGCCCTCTGGAGGCACTATATGTACATATACCAAAGACTTTTTCCATATACCAAAGACTTTTTCCCCCTACACGGGAGGGTAGCCAAAAAGAAAAAGGCATAGAAACCACTCCCGCCCATTCCATTTCCTATATATTCCACTCCCCTCCACCCTCCTCCCGACCTTAGGCTGGACTGGGTCCACCAGTTTCAGTGCCTGGGGGGTCTGGATTGATGAGAGGCTCACCTTTCAGAAGGAACTAGCCTATCTCAAGGAGAGACTGAAGGCAAGAACCACAGTTATGAGAGCAATGAAGGGGAAGGCACTTGGTGGCACGCATCAGGTCCTTCGCACGTTCTATGTGCAAGCAGTCCGCAGTTTGGTGGACTACGCTGCCCCAGCTCTCATAACTGTGGCGACTGCCAAGCTTGAAGAACTAGAGCCTTGCCAAAATGCCGCAGCAAGGATTATCCTAGGAGCTCAACCTTGGACCAAGATTGTTAACCTCCAGATGGAGGCTTCATTGCCTTCATTAGCATCACGGGTCAGAAGGCTGGAGGTAGACTTTCTTGCCAAGATAGTCCAGAGCCCCAGGATAACTGAGCTGAGTCAGAACCTTGTGATAGCTCTGGGACGGGTGGATACTCTTATCCATTCCGGTACCTGGCTATCTCAGGCGGCTGGGCTCCTGGACTCCTTCAGGCTCACCAGCGTTCTTCTTGAGAAGGGTAGGGACTCTCCATACCCAGAGTTCAAGTCCCCACCACCATGGCTGTCGATACCTGCAACCTTCGTTGTCACAAAGCTTCCCAGTAAGAAGAAGTTATGTGATCAGGAAAGAGTACGAGCGCAGGCCCTACAAGGCATCCGCGCACTATCGGAACCTGGAATGGCGGTCTATTACACGGATGGCTCCGTAGACCCCAACAGGTCCCGTAGTGCGGGGGCTGCTTTCGTGACGGATGGTTTGGCCTTCGGCAGGAGAGTATCTGATCATGCGTCCACTCTCCAAGCTGAGGCCATAGCGGTCCAGGGAGCGCTAGAGCATGCTCTAATATCACGAACTGGTCCTGTGGTGATCCACACGGACTCACAGTCTCTGCTAGGCAGCTTAGATACAACACAGCCCAGCGACAATGTACGCTTACTGACCTCCATCCTAGCACTCCTGCTGAAGCTACATCAGCAAGGCAGGAGTGTTACGCTTAACTGGGTGCCGAGCCATGTGGGCGTCCCAGGAAATGAGCTAGCCGACGCCGCAGCAGAAGCGGCGCGCCAAAGACCCGAAGTCGATGTTGTCGTTCCTCTCAGCAGAAATCAGTTGCGCATACGCACCAGGGCTCTTAGCCAGGTACAACGGTTCCTTCAGCACAGACTGGAGGCAGAGGTATCAGAAAGGGCGAGGTGGTACAGGGCAGTCACAGACTACGAGCCCCTTGTACTTCCTCGCTCCACACCAAGAAAAGTGGAAACTGCTCTTCCGTCTGCGTCTGGAGGACCGTTGTTTCTGGCAAATCAAGAACAACCCCACGACCGAAGAGAGAAGATGTCAACATTGCCGCCACCCTGAAGCCACCCTTTACCACTACCTCAAGCATTGCCCCGCAACTGCTTTTCTGAGGAGAGGGCCTCCGACAACATCTGAGGGTATTGTGCGCCGCCTATGCAGCCACTTAAGCGATTACGAACTGCGTCGGCTGGTGGAGTTTCAGCCCCCTCTTTAAATTTCTTATATTGTACTTTTTTATTGTATACTCCGTTCATGTCAGGAAGGGTGAGTTCACCGGGATGTGCATACGTATTCACATAGGTATGCACATCTAGTGAATGTATGAGTGGGCGTGGCCAAAGCCACACACACTCATACATTAAAGCACCCCCTCTCTAAATTTTATTACACCATTAGCTATACACATATATCCACTGCATACATCGAACATCGATTATATTAGAAAGGGTGCATTCACCGAGATGTGCATGCGTGTATTTCATACGTGTGCACATCTTGTGAATGTATGAGTGTGTGTGGTTAAACCCACACACTCACAATCTAAAATCACCCTCCAAACGGGCTCACCCTAAAAGCCCGTGGGAATTTACTTCCCAAATTACACACACACACACTCTCCTCCCTCCCTCTCATCTTGGCACCTCCTGGATGACGGGTCATCCCTGCATCCTGTCCACTGCCCTGGGTCAGAAGCAGTGTCGCAAGACACAGCACATCCACAGCAAGGCCGCTTCATAAATTCGGCGACCTCCCTCTCCGTCCCCTCAGGCAGAAAAGGAGAAGACGGGGAGAAATCCCTTCGGGCTGTGTCAAATTTTTTCTTATACATACTTCCTCACCCCCCACCCCCCACCCACTCCCCCTCGTGCATCACAGCATCATCTATACACAACCCCTCTCCATTCACCCCTATCATCTGTCCTCTCCTGTCCTTCCTCCACCGACATTCCTCTATACCGAAACTTAATGTAAACAGAGGCCTAGAAACTTCTAGAGGACCACTAAGGATAAGTACTGACGACCATTTTTCTGTATTTGGCAAGTACGAAAGAAGAAATTTGAGTTGAATCATAGACATAGAAAGGGAAATGAGTTTTAACAGAAACTCATAGGAGAGGAAATTCATAGAACTAGAGAAAGAGGTTATGAATTTAAGAAAAGACTACTTCGATGTAAACAAAGAGGTGTGTGATCTAAAGAAAAAGAATACTGAAATAAATAATGAACTGAGTGAATTAAAAAAAAACTAATTGAGGTTAAATGTGAAAATTAAATTATTATTATTACCACCAATAGTGAAAATTAAAAAAGAAAGAGGTAAATTACAAAGTACAGGCAATGTCTGAAAGAACTGAAGAAAATTTAGGAGTATTGTATATATAGAAATAGCATTTTTGTATCCATGTAGGAAATGCAAGTGATGCGTAAATGGAAGTGTGTGTGTGTGTGTGTGTGTTCGTATGCATGTCTAAATTGTTCTCGAAGTTCCAGGAAGGAGTCGTAAATTAGCATTCCTGTTTACTTAATTATCATTTCAATTATTGTAATGTGAAAGTGGAATGAATATGAAATAGATTATCCTTATAAATTATGCTTATGAACGTATTATTTTGAGTGTCCGTTGTTTTCCGTGTGAAAAGGAATAAATGAAACTAATTGAGCAAATGGTAACCGTAGGATGAAAATGCCCAGTGGAAGGACGCGCAGTGACGCGGCAGTTGTTAGAGAGCTGTGAGCGTGGCAGGGTGTGTACGTACGCAGTGACCAATAAACAGTGACAAGGAACTTAAGATTCTTATTGCTCACCAAACCTATGTTGAGTCTTAAAAGACACACAACTTAAATGGTGGCACTTTAGTGGGATCTTAGCTACGAGAAAAGTTTCTTACCCACCCACCTCCCCTGTGTTATTCGCTAGCTACTCAACGCTGTGTTTCCGACGCTATCTGACGACGTTAACGGCTTCACACTTCACGGCAAGAGGTCGTTACCCTGCTTTTCCGTCCTGGGTGACCCACATTCGCCTGAAAAAACGTTTTCTTCCATCTCTAGAGAACCCCTCCGACATCTTCTCTGGGGTCACCTCCGCCTCCACAACCACGTTCACCAAGTGTGAAGGGTAAGCAGCAACCACAGCAAGCATAACCATTTCCTGTTTACCAAATCTGCGTACCCTCCACCACCAGCCCTCACTTCCTCCCGCTCACTTCGTCCAACAGTGACAGGAAGTCGCCTGTCAATCATTGATCCAGCGTGGGTCTACTCTACCCACCCTACGTCCTCGTGTGCCCTAGTTTCTGCACGCTATCGGTACGGATCCAACTCTACTACCCAAACCACCATCGCCTAGCCGTGAGTCAATTCATCCACCATCCTGCATTCACCTTCTTCGCAGTGCTGGTCACCTCATCCACACTACCTACACTCCCACCTTCGCAGAGCGCTGATCACCTCCTCCGCTCCTCCGCACTCGCCGTCGTTCTCCGGCCAAGTCCCCACCTCCACCCTACTGTACTCATCGAGTCAGGACTTCACCGAGCGTTCGTCTTCTCCCCCGCTCAACGGCATTCACCATTTCCGTGAGATCGCTTCCTTCGCCTCGATTCCAGAGTGACATTTTGTGACGTAACAGTGATAGTGTTTTTTTTCTGTGATTACATATTCCTTCACTCAGTGCCTTTTACAAATTAGTGTTTTCCTCTGTATCATTAGTGCATAAACACTTGTTAATAACTTCGCAATTATTATTTTCTTAAATCATTTATACTCCATGTTATATATTCCTTAATTACGATTGTACCTCCTCTCCATATCTTTTCTAATTCTTTCCACTGTTTGCAGCCAAGACATTCTTCGTGTCTTCCGTCTTCAATATGTTTCTCCTTCCCCTTCGATACTACCTGCTTCTTCAACAATTCTTCCTACTATTTCTAAGGTAAGTGGAAAACTCCTTGGCACTACACCTTTTCCTGCATGACTAAATTCCCACGATATCCTCTTCCTAGTCCCAAATTCCCTTGTCATTCAATCCATTTCTCTCCACGCACTCCACCATTCTTTAACCGTCCACCCCTCCACACAGCCCCAGTGTCACCACCTCCATTACCTTTATCTCCAGTATCACCACCTCCACTACCTTCATCCCCACTGTCACAAACTCCACCTTTGAGTCCTCCTACCATGGCTTCTTCGTCCACCCAACCCTCTCCACCACAACTAATGACGTTACCAAGTTTAACGGCGAAAACATTCCCACCCACACCTTTCTTTCAAATGTCAATACGGCTATTGACCGCAGAAAATGTGCAACAGATCAGGAGAAAATAGGAGTTCTCCTCAGCTTTGTTGACCTTAATTCTAATGCTGGTGACGTCCTTCATTCTGATGCATTCCCAGACTGCACTAATTATGCTGACTATGTTACCCAATTCAAACGTACCTCTGGGGAACACGACACCCTGGGTTCCCTCATTCCTCTTTATAACCTTGCTCTGAAAACAAACTCTCCTCCTTATATGCGAAATGAAAGGGTATTAAAACTCGCATCTGACCTTTAGTCCGAACTGCGATCAGCTCTCACATCTTCCGACTGGCTTGAAGCTGGTGACAAAATCTCACTGGCCAATGTTGTTTCCCTCATTTCCTACTTTCGATTTCTTTCTCTTCTCCATCCGGACACCTTAGCCAAAACTTCGTCCCTGAAGTTCACTCCAGGTATGACCTTAGCGGATTTCTCTCATAAATTTCAGGATTCATCCAAGACACAGAATGACATTGCTGCTCAGTCAGTCTCTGTCACCAAACCCACCTTCCCTATTGCTCATATTTCCAGATCTTCACCTCGTTCTAAACACACTTCTCGCGCCAGATCCAACTTCCGTCCTAAACAAAGATCGTCCTCCCGTAACCTTGTCATCTGCTACTTCTGTCAGAAACCGGGACACAATGCCAACCGTTGCGCTCTCCGTCTTACCACTCCTCCCGATAGATACTGCCCTATTCATGGCCGTTGTTTTCACACTGCTGCTGAGTGTCGTGTTTTAAACTCCACCCATTCTAGTACTCCCTTCCCTCCCCATCAGACTTCCCCTTTCCCTTCTTCTTCTCCTAAATGACTATATGCCTCTGTTTCTCTCAAGACTCCCCCTCCTAGCATTCATGTCCCATCCCCACCAACCACCCCCATGTCCCTTCCCGTTTGTACTCTTTCTAACTCTACCACACGGTCACATGCTCTTTCCGTTCCTGCTACTGTACATAACATCCCTATATCTCTCTTCATAGAAACTGGATCCCCTATAAATATCATATCTTCTTCAACCTTCCTCAAACTCCGCTCCTCCTATAAGCGTGTCACCTTCTTGGAACCCTCCGACATACAACTTACTAACGTAGATGGTGTTCCATTTCCAGACCTGGGTAAGATCCATCTTCCAATCAGTCTCACTACTCAGAGTCCAGAGATTCAAACTCCCCTCTATGTAGCCGAAGTACAGTTTCCTGCGGATGTGCTTCTAGGTCTACACACCATGCAGCAATATGGCATTGTCGTCTACCCCATATATCATGGGATTGCTTATGGTAGTCATTTCATTCCTGACCTCCATTTGGCGACTACCCCTAAACCACTTCCTACAGTTCCTAGTTCTTAATAATCTCCCTCCCCTCAACAATACATGCCAGTTGTTTCTGTTCACACTATTGCTGCTCCTCCTTCTTCCCCCCCCCCCCCTGACCATGTTCAGTCACCTCCAAAGGATATTACTTCCTCCTTGCCTGCTCTAGATTCCACTTCACAGGCCACTGTACAGCCTTCGTCTAAACCTTCCATTCAGACTTCACTCCCTCCTTCCAGTGAACCTGCCTTGACCAAATCTTCCAGCCGCACGAAGCGAATGCGTTCTTCTCGCATGTCCTAATCTAGGAAACGAAATACGAAATACCTTCTCCAGAATTCTCTCCAACATAGCAACATTTCTCTCCTTCCTTAGATGAATTGGTAATTACCTCCTCCCCTGTCTCCACTGTGCTTTCCACCATGTGTCATACTACTCATACAGTGTTAACAAGACCCGTGACTCTACCACATGAGTATTGCAAAGTGCAGCTTCGCATTTTCCGAGCTCAGGAATGCGATGTTCTCTGTATGACAGAATCCACCCGTGTCAATGGCATATCGCTAAATTCAGCCTTATGCACTACCACCAAGAAATGCTATACTTCTTTTCTAGTTGCCAATGACACTAATGCTCCCCTCCATCTCAAACTTGGTACAAACTTGTGATTTTCTAGTGTATCTTTCAAGAGTAAAAGTCATCGATGACTACAATTCTTCCTTGCCAGTTTGTACCATCACCTCCGATGTGCCTCATGCACAGGTTCCTATTGACGCATCTCACTTCAATTCCCTTGACTTCCCCGATGCTCAACAGGATTTAGTTCATCTATGCAATGGCTTTCGACATGTTATTGCCTTGCCTGGTGAATCTCTAGGTTCGACTGGCCTCATTCACCATCACATTACCCTTCGAGATGGCTCCAAACCTTGTTACATTCCGGTTTACAGAATGCCGCACAGTAAACGTAAAATTGTGGACAACCTCATTGCAGACATGCTTGCCCAAGATATCATTGAGCCCCATTTCTGAATGGAATTTCCCTTTGTTTGTTGTACCCAAACCAGATGGTACTTTTCGTCCTGCTGCAGATTTTCGAGATCTAAACAAGATTACCATTCCAGAACGAACACCTATTCCTGTCTTACAGGAAATTTTAAATTATGTTGGTCAGAAAAATAGTCTTTTCAACTTTAGACCCAATGTCTGGCTATTTCCAGATTCCTCTTACTCCAGAAAGCCGACCCCCTGACAGCTTTCTCAACCCCTTCTGGTCATTTTCAATTCAAACGCTTAGCTATGGGTCTAACCTCTGCTTCATCTGTCTTCACAAGACTTATGTATACTGTTCTTGATGGCTTACTTGGTGATAATGTCTTATGTATTTGGATGACATCATAGTAGCTTCTAAGTCAATACCAGAACACCTTCAAACCCTTCAACAGGCATTTCCTCGTCTTGCTGATGCCAACCTCAAATTCAAGCTGGGCAAATGCTCCTTCCTTAAGAAAGAAATTCGTTTTCTTGGTCATGTCCTCATTTCTCATGGCATTCTTACTGTTCCTGATAAAGTCAAAGCTGTTGCTGACTTCCCTCACCCCACAGACTTTGAGCACCTTCGCTCCTTTCTTGGACTTTCAGGATATCATCGAGGGTACATGTGGAATTATTCTACTATTGCAGCTCCTCTTACTTCACTGCTAAAGAAAGATGTTCATTTTCACTGGTCGTCTGCCCAGGAACAAGCTTTTGCAGACTTAAACAATGTCCTGTCTTAGCTTTTCCTAACTATAACTTACCTTTCATTCTCTACACTGATGCTTCTTTCCAAGGTCTTGGTGCTGTCCTTATGCAACAAGACACGCACCTTCGCACCATTGCCTTTGCCAGCAGACTCCTTAACAAAGCTGAACGTAACTATTCTGTTACCGAAATTGAAGCTTTAGCGGTTATCTATGCTCTTCGACATTTTAAAGAAGTTATCCTAGGTTACCCTGTCACACTCCATACAGACCACCAGGCGCTTCTTCAGCTTTTTAAAGGCAAGAACATTTCCGGGAAACTTGCTCGCTGGTTCTTGACCATTCAGGAATTCAACCCCACCTTCTCTTATGTCCAAGGTAAAGCAAACAATGTTGCTGACGCACTTTCTCGGAATGTTGCGGCTATCAATTCCCTCCCTCAGCCAGTCACTCTACTCATACGCGTATTTATGCAGCTCAAAGATCCGACCCATTGTGGAAACGTGTGATATTTTCTCTCGAGCCAGGAGATACATCAAACCTTACAGACCTCCCTACCTCCTTGGAACACTTCAGACTCGTCGATAACGTTCTTTACCACAAAACCACGCTTTCCAACAAGCATGAGCCAAACAGACTTGTCCAACAACTCGTAGTTCCTTCTGACTTAGTACCTAATGTTTTGTTCCTTTTACATGATTCTCCACTTGCTGCACATCCAGGTAAAGACAAATGCTTAACACAGGCCAGACTTCAGTACTTTTGGTTTACTATGAGAAAAGATATCCATGCCTACATTGACTCCTGCCACTCTTGTGCTACCCATAAAGGTCATATTCACAGTAAAGTTCCCATGTTGTCATATCCAATCCCTAGCAAACCCTTTGATATGGTTGCGATTGACCTTCTCAAGTTACCACTCACTTCTACTGGAAATCAGTACCTGTTTGTGTGTATGGAAACTTTTTCCAGATTCTGCATCCTTGAACCTGTTCCGGGCAAGACTGCTAAAACGATTGATAAGTCCTTCATTGACAAAATTATTTGCCCCTTCACTACTCCCAAAATCCTTCTCTCTGACAATGGAACGGAATTTACCAATGAGATTCTTTCAAATATTTGCAAATCCTTTCAGATAACAAAATGTAATATCGTTGCATACCACCCCAGTTCAAATGGCCTTGTCGAACGCCAAAACAGAAAGATTCTCAATATTCTCCGACACCTCGTTTCTGACCTTCATCTCTCCTGGGATCACCATGTCCCTATGATTCAGTCTTGCCTTAACTTCCATACGGTGCCGCACACGTAGGCGTCATGGGGAGCGAGTGTATTCGCGAGGCTGCCATATCTTTATTGTAGTCGCCATGGAAGGGGTTAACAGTGCCATCAACATGTCCATATCGGAGTCGCCTCACTTTGTCATCTTTGCTTCAGACAAGCGACTTCCATATGACCTCCTTACTTCAGATATAGGCCCTATTTACAACCTTGATGATTTTGTAAAGGTTTCACTTGCCAACTTCAGCACTCTCTTTAAAAGAATTACTCAGTCTCTTTCGCCAAAGACGAGATAGCCCGTTTTCATAATAAAAATGCGAGAGAGTCTAACGTGACAATAGGTGACATCGTGTATGCCCTGAACCATTCTCCCTATTCCAAGCTTTCATCAAAATTCCTTGGTCCCTTCCGGGTCCTCGCCTTCGAACCTACTAACAAAGTCAAATTGAAACATCTACATTCAGACACAGAAACCATTATGCACCTGGACAACCTTAAGCTCTTCTCCCGAGGTGTAGACTGCGACGCTGAACCTCTGACTCCCTCGACTCCCACTGACGCAAATCCTCCGTCCCTCCACCCTTCACCTTCACCTGTCTCCCACCCGTATAATCTTCGCAACTGTAGTAATTCTTCTTGAACCTCCTAACCGTCTAGCTGCCAAAGTGTTCTCCAATTTCATCCTTTCAAAACCCTTAAATTTCATTTATACATGTGTGCTTGTCTTATGTGTATATCATGTCTTCATGTTCATCAATTCAAGTTGAACTGCTTGTTTTCATATTTATTCTTACGATGTATAAATACTATCTGTTCAATTTATACATCGCTGAGGTCAGCGACAGGTATCTGGCCGAACATTTATTGTATATACAGAAATAGCATTTTTATATCCATGTAGGAAATGCAAGAAATGCGTAATTGGAAGTGTGTGTGTGTGTGTGTGTGTGTGTGTGTGCTCGTATGAATGTCTAAATTGTTCTCGAAGTTCCAGGAAGGAGTCGTAAATTAGCATTCCTGTTTACCTAATTATCATTTCAATTATTGTAATGTGAAAGTGGAATGAATGTGAAATAGATTATCCTTATAAATTATGCTTATTAACGTATCATTTTGAGTGTCCGTCGTTTTCTGTGTGAAAAGGAATAAATGAAACTAATTGAGCAAATGGTAACCGTAGGATGAAAATGCCCAGTGGAAGGACGCGCAGTGACGCGGCAGTTGTTAGAGAGTTATGAGCGTTGAAGGGTGTGTACGTACTCAGTTACCAATAAACAGTGACAAGGAATTTAGATTCTTGTTTCTCACCAAACCTATGTTGAGTCTTAAATGACACACATCAGGAGAGGAAAATTTGCAGAAGATTAAGAAATGGAATGAAAACAGATAGCTTTTAAAGAAATAGTACAACAAGAAATAATACAACAAGAAATGCAGGAGAATACAAAGGACACAATTATTCAAGTAATTAAAGAGAAAGCAAATTGGGTTAGAGATACAATGGATAAAAAAGTGTATTGTTGAATATGGACTAAAGGAAAAACATGGCATGGTTAGGTACTTGAGGGAAAAAGCAGAAAAAGAAATAGCAAAAACGATTGTAAAAGAAGTACAAGACGGAGACCAAGAAGTAGAAAAGGAAATAGAAGACGTGGGACAGTATTCAAAAGGAAGAAACCGACCACTAAAGATAAAATTAAGGTCACAAATGGTAGTAAAAGACATACTGCCAAAATCAGAAAAGTTAGCAAAGAGTGAACACTACGACAGTATATGGATAAAAAGAGAATTGAATGCTGAGGAAAAAGAGAGAAGCACTAATAGATGAAGCTTAAAAAACGCGAAGAGAACGGAGGACGAAAGAAAGGAGTTTTATTGGCGAATCTTAGACATAGGGCTGAAAAAATTGTATGCTCGGTAAGCGAAACGAAAAGAACAGACAACGAAATGGAGAAGGAAAAAATTAAAAGTGGCTTATACTAACATAGGCGGATTTATCTCAGGGTTAAGTGAATTAAATGATTACCTGTCAGAAGAAAAACCAGACATAAGGGGAATTGCAGAGACGAAATTAAGGGGTCCACTACCACCAAATAGTGTTAGACATGAATTATATATCATTGCATCAAAAATGGAGACGAGAAACAGGGCGGAGGACTCATATTTCTGGCCAAGAAAAACCTAAATGTGACAAAGGTTATAGAGGGTAAAAATAATGTGGAAATGATCATGATAAAAGTTAAAGATAGCGACATGAAAAGTAGAAATATTGTAGTGATTTATGTGCCCCCAAAAACGGGCTCTTGGAAAGAGGGCGAGCATTCAAAAATGTTAGAAGACACAATGCATTCATTAAACGAGATGCTGAGGGATAGGTAACATGGTACTTATGAGAGATTTTAAGAGCAAAGAAATCTGTTGGGAAGGAATGACAGTGAAAGGCGGAGAGGATCTATGAGGAAATGTATTAAACATAAATGACACAGTGGGTAAAAGAAAATACCAGATATAGAAGTAATGAAGAACCGTCCGAAGGTCCGAAGCGTTCCGCCGTCGATTCACGCCGTCACTCAGGCCATGGTAACATTTTCTTATTAGTCAGTTTATGGTGTGGGAGTATTAATGGTTAGATTACATTAGGTTAGGTAACGAAAAACGTTACCATGACCTGAGCAATGGTGTGTGACGGCGCAGAGCGACGGCGGTGCACCCCGGGCCCCTACTGATCTGGAAAAATATTTGTAATTTACTGAATCTTAAATTATCACCATAACCTCATCATCGGTTAAATTTGCTGTTTATGTTGGGGGTCCATGTTTTCTCGTACGCGACGCTTCTGTATTTACATTTAGCGGCTACGAGCAGATTTGTTATCGGCTAAGGCCCCATGACAAGCCATAGTCTCATTGGCTGGAACCAGCATCAGCTCATGTGTATGGAGATCACGGATCACGGTAACAATGTCGGAGGCATGCGTTTAAGTAGTTATAACGAATCTTGTTGACACATTTCAAAGTTTGAGGTTGTAAACGAGTTACAATTTCCACGACCTTCTCAGTTACAATGAAATTTTGAGTATCCGCAGTTTCTTACAGTGAACCTTAATGACGCCAAAACATTCTAGACCATGAATATTCTTATGTATAGTCATAATGATTTAATTTCATGAATTAATCAATATAACTGTCAAGTGGAAATGTGGTGAACGGAGTCCCCCACATGTGCTTCTGCGCGATATTTCGGCTTATAGTATCGCCGCTGCAGAAGTGGAAGGGACAGGAAATTTATATGTTGTGTAGAAATAGCTGGCCTTTGGCCTTGTATTATATTTGTGTAGGTTAAGTCTATATTGCTCCTGTACTACATGCATATATATCCTCATGAAAGCACAACCTAGGCCCTGCCGAGCCATGTTTCGGTCAGGATGGGTCGTGTGCTTCTTTAGCGTACGCATGACGTGTATAGAAGAACGCCAGGTTTTGGTGTCCAGCCCGAGAAAGAGAAAAGACACCACCCAGTACGAACGTGTGTACGCTCCTTCCGTCTCACCGTGAATCTCAACTGCAAGCATTCTACAAACCGTTACCCGAGCTAAGGCACACTCTACGCCTCTCGCTCTGACAGTGTATGTCCTCACAACCCCCCTTTCGACTGAACATAGCCCCTGCGGTCTAAAAACTTGTTCAGTCGACTGGTGGGGGAGGGAAACCCCCTCCCGGTCTCCCGCTCCTTAAGCGGACCCGGCATAGGCCTTGATTTCGTACTCTGCGGATAGACATACGGGCACCAGCCGACGCTGCCGCTTTCCCCTAACCGACGCCAACCACGCAATACGAGAGTATAGACCGTACCCCTACGACACCCCCCCCCACTCCATACCCTATTTTTTCTCCCTTTTCTTTTACACTGACTTACACACACAAACAAACAAATACACACTCACACACTTACTAGCCCAATGCGCTTCGGCGCAATGGGCCGAATAAATATAAGGGAAAACCGGCCTACGGCCGGCCAATCAAAACGCTCCATAGTCTGGAAGCTACTATCCAAGTTAGAAATAGCTATCCAGAAACTACACACCAATGGCACCCAACATACAGCCATAGCAGATGACAAGACAATAGAAGAATTGACTAAACGCACCACCAAGCCTGCATTTACCAAAGAAGGCCTGGACATCATAGACCCCCCAGAACTGAATGCCAAGAGAACTCTAGTGATCAAGCAAGTTGATGAGCATATATACAATGAAGACACCGAAACAATCAAAAACGAAATGGAGCGACTGAACTCATTTATGAAGATAACCAACATCATCAAAATGTCAAACACCAAGTCAATCATAAAGGCAAAACTAGAAACGACAACTATGGTAACAAGATGCCTAGAAAAAGGAATCTTAATATTCAGCCAGTCATTCCCCCCCACACACACTTAGCCAAGAGACATACATACACCTTCCACAATGTACACGCTGTTATGCATATGACCACACACTCAAACACTGTACACAACCAAACACATACACCATCTGCTCAAGCTGCTGCTCAAGAGACCACCGAATAAATAATTGTCACAACGCACTTAAGAAATGCATCGCCTATGGCCCAAACCACCCAACATATGCAGCCAGATGCCAAGTAAGGAAAGACCTGATCAAGAAGAAGATTCAAGAGAATACAGAACAAAACACACACACACACACACACACACACACACACACACACACACACACACACACACTCCAACACTTCATATGCAAACATTGCTTCAGGCAATACTGCTCAGTCATCACCGACACCCAACCCCATAAGCCTCAAACACTTAACAGTCATAAACACGGCAATTATACACGCCAACATAACTGAAGCAGCAATCCCAGGAACTTACCAACAGACAATCAACGAATTCTACAAGGCAAATGGACTCCCCACAATCATAATCCCACCCTCAGTCATAAAACCCACAGCTATACTAAACATGATCAACAACACAACACACACCCAACCACAAGCAGAAGAAATGGAAACAGAGAAACAAAGAAATAAAAGGCCACACACCACATCAGAAACTGAACAACCCACAAAGGCAAAGAAAACAGAACAAAACACAGAAACAATACAGATCATAACACCCAACACAACAAACATGACAGACGAAGAAATACATCAAAACGTACACACACTCCTACAAAACAACAAGATCAAATACATATACACTAAAGAAATGCCAGAAGAGAGAGTAGACACTATGATCAAACAAAAATTGATTGACCTGACCAAACCCCTTATACAAAGACTGAGAAAAAAAAAAAAAAAAAAAAAAGGATACTACGACGTCCGTAAACACAAACCAACAGACACACCTCACTGGACAGTCAACAGCCAATAACTCAAACACACATGAACACAATACACATAATACAACACAACGTACACCACTGGACATTCCACAGAAGAAACCAACTAAGCAACCAATATTTAACACAAACACCAGACATCATATTACTCAATTCTATAGGTAAATACACAGTCAAAATATTTAACTACAACACACACACGCAAAACACTTACAACGAAGACAACGCAGGGATAGCCATAGTCATTAAACAAAACATAAAATACAAACTATTAGACGACTTTGATGAAGACATGTTAGCCATCGAAATACACACAAACAAAGGACCCATAATCATAGCCACAACATACCTCCCACCACGAAGACCATACCTACCAACACAAGACATACTAAAAATCACACAAAAACCACAACCAACATACATCATTGGAGACTTTAATGCAAAACACAAAACACTAAAACACACATACAACAATCACGTAGGAAAAAGCATACACCAACTAATAACACAGAACCACCTCACCTTCCTCGGCCCAGACTTCCCAACAAGCATTACACACACCGGAACAAGCAACCCAGACATGATATTCACCAACCGACACCACCACCTCACATACAGAATACACCCAGGCGACATAACCTCATCAGATCACATACCACTACACTTCACACTATCCACCACAGCGATCACTATCCCCACACCACCTAGACTACTATACAAAGAAGCAGACTGGAAGAAATTTAAAACAATACTAGAAACAACAACAGAAGAATACAACAACACAGAAACACAAACCAACACAAACACTCAAATAAAAGACACAAAATACATAGACGACAAAATAGAAAACTGGTACAAATTAATACACAACGCAATCACACAGAGTATACCAACAACACACCACAAACAACTACCCACCCCAAAAACATCTAAAACACTAAAACAATTAATATGGAAGGCAAACAACATAAAAAATAAAGCCATAACAGAAAACAACTGGACTCCACACACTGCACAAACAATTAAACAATTACAAACACAAATACTAGAAGAATACAAAAGAAAATACGAAGAAACATGGATCAAATTAATATCAAACATTAAATTCAACCCCAAAAAACCACAAGAGTTCTGGAACACAATAAAGAGACTACAAGGATCCAACACTAACACTTCATCATACATAACACATAACAACGACAAACTACACGACGCCAAAGTCAAAGAAAATGCATTCAGACAGGTATGGCAAAACATTTTTCAGATCACACCAGCAGAAAACACACAATTTGACACAAACCATGAAACAAAAATACGCACACACATAACACACCACCACCAACAAACACAACCTTACGCAAACATAGACTTAGACAGACTAGACACTGACAACTACATCGGACAACCCATACAACTAGAAGACGTTAAAAACATAATCAAACACACCAAAAACAAAGCCCCAGGACAATCAGGCATAACGAAACAAATACTCGCACACTTACCAAAAACAACAATATTACTACTCACAGATATACTGTATACAACGAAACACTCAGCCTAGGATACTTTCCACACAAAAAAAAAAAAAAAAAAAAAATAGAAAAAAAAAAAAAAAAAACTCAATCATTACATTCATACCAAAACAAAACAAAGACACTACACAAATACAAAACTACCGACCCATATCACTACTAGAAACACCTGGAAAAATATACGAAAGACAGACTCATGGAACACTTACACGAACACGACATGTTAAACCCAAACCAACACGGATTCACACCTGGCGAAGGAACATACACAGCTCTCGCCATTATATATGAAATAATCGCAGACGCACAAAGACACAAACATGCATGTAACATAATATCACGTGACATCTCCAAGGCCTTCGACAAAGAATGGCACGAAGGCCTAAAATACAAAATACTACAAACACACCTCCCAGACACCATCACAAAAACACTGTGTAGCTTCCTAGACAACAGAACAGCAAAAATAAAAATAAACCATTACGTAGGACCAGCCTTCCCTCTCCAAAGCGGAGTACCCCAAGGGAGCATTCTCTCTCCAATACTGTTCAACCTATACACATCAGACACACCACCACCCTCACACGGAAGCTACACCATACAATACGCAGACGACGTCACACAAATAATCACATACCCTAACACTACAGGAAAACATATGCTTGCCAGAAAGACAGAACATGAAATCAACAAAATCAACACATACGAAAAACAATGGAAACTATCCACAAACACAAACAAATTCCAATTACTAGCCATCTCAACACGCCAACCAGCACCAATAAAAATAAACAACAACATAATACCATACAATAAACAAGCACACATCCTAGGCCTCACCATCAACACACAAGGAATAAAACACCACATCAAAAACAGAATACAAATCACAAAAAACACACTTAACAGACTAAGACGCTTCAGAGGACTAACAACAAAAACACAAATAAAACTTTACAAAACACTAGCACGACCACAACTGGAATACACCCCCAATAATCACAGTCACAAGCACACACACAAACATCAAAAACATGCAAACTTTACAAAATAAAACATTAAGGAAAATACTAAAACATAAACCACCATACCTAGAAACACAAGAACAACTCCACAAAACAGCAAACATAGAAACAATACACTCAAGACTCATAAGACTGAGTAGCAAAGCATGGAACATGTGTGTACAACCTTACATTGCAAAATATTATTAGAATTCACAAGGCAAATTAGCCAACCATTAAAAAAAATGTAACCTCCTATATGATAGGCGAGTGAAGAGTGATCTCTTTATTGATGAGTGACGCCTACTGGCGACTGGCGTGGATACAATGGGTAGGCACGGTAGTGCTGCCTGCCTGGAGCCCAACTTATCCTACATCCCCCTCCCAAAATGGACCATATGGTATATAACAAAACTAGCAATGTTAAGTGTTCACAATTCCGAGAAAACAATATGTTCAACACAAAAGCAAAAGTGAGGGATATCTACTGTTCCTTCGTGAGAGGAACACACACACACACACACACACACACACACACACACACACACACACACACACACACACACACACACACACACACACACACACACACACACCAGGCAATCAGTCACAATCGTCGGTTGCATAATCTCGCAGCCACATCGGCTTCCTTGAGCTCCTTTTAGGGCGGCTATGAGGCGTGTTGGATGACGGCGGATTGGACGTCTGTGGTGCTGGTGACGGTGACAGCGTTTCTTGTAAACTGGTGTCCGCAGCGACCCGCAGGTGCCTGCGGTTGCGTAAGGTAATGCGTCCACTCCCATCCAACTTGACAGAGTATTGGCGGAATGGTAGGACCTCGGTGACCACGCCTCGCCTGTCCCACAACTTACTGGCCTGGTCCTGTATCAGCACTTGGGTGCCAATCGATAATGTGGGAAGAGTCTTAGGTGTCCCTTGGCTGATCATCCAAGCTTCCTGTTGCCTCGCCGCCTCGATTTCCCTTGCGCGTAGCGCCTGCTGCCAGTGCACATCCACCTTGTAGTGCTGCTTGTGCACCGGTATCCCATCTCGTAGCTGTCTGCCCATGGCTAGCTGCGCTGGTGACTTGTCCACCCCGCGCAGAGGTGTGTTGTGATACTGCAGTAGGGCTACTGATACCTTATCAGCATCCAGGCTGCCGCCCGGACCTGTGTTGTCTCGGAGCAGTCTCTTGGCGGACTTCACAGCTGTTTCTGCCCTCCCGTTTGACTGAGGGAAGTGAGCGGACGAGATCCGTCTCTCTACACCCCATTTTCTGAAGAAGGCACGCATCTCTTCACTGGTGAGGTTTGTCCCTCCGTCTGTAGAAATAGACACGGGCGCACCCCACCTGTGGAAGAACTGCCGGAACACTGATGCTAACTTGTTTGACGTGGCTCCACTTGGGAAGTGTGCTAACTCCATCCACCCGGTGAGCCTGTCGGCGTATGCCATATACATTCTCTCGTCAAGTTGGAACAGGTCTGCCACGGTGTGCTGGAACGGGTAATCAGGCGTAGGGGTGAAGGTAAAGGGTTCCGCGGCTTGTGAAGGCGAGTGAGTGTTGCAGGTGGCACAAGCATCCCGATGTTGTTGCAGGTCGCCCTCCATGCCAGGCCAATATACCGATTGCCTCGCCCTTCGTAACATTCCGTCTAGGCCTTGGTGGCCCGCGTGGAGATTACTTGCAATGCGTCGTCGTAGAACTTCCGGGATCACTAATCGCACGGTGCCTTGGTCGTATGTGTACGTCACCAACCCGTGTGACACTGCCAACCTCTCCCTGACGGCATAGTACTGCCGAAGGCTGGTCAACTCTTGTGCTCGGTGAGGATGCCAATCGCCTGCTGTCACCTTAGCCACTAGTAGCTGGTAGTCTGGATCATCTGCAGCTGCCCGCACCACCGCTGCATTATCGAGTACGATAGAGTCAGCGACATCGAGCGCGGCAACTGCTGCTGCTGCCACAGCGGCCTCCATGTCATTTGAATCCTCTTCGTCCCCAGCCTCTGGTGGTGCACAGAGCGCAGGATAGCGGGACAAAAAGTCTGCTGCACAGTTCCGCTTCCCGGGCAGGTACTTGATCTGAAATCGGTAAGGAAGGGTTTTTTCCTTCAAGGAGAATAACCTTGGGTTCACTATGTCTTTCAGCGCCCTGTCCCCAAGAAGCTTGACTAGCGGGCGATGATCAGTGACGATCAGGAGGTTGGGGCATCCGAGCAGGAACAGGCGGGCCTTACGGAGACACCAAGCGACCGCCAACGCCTCCCCCTCTACCGGGGCGTAACCCGCCTCCGCAGGTGTGAGGTGGCGGCTGCCACAAAGTGCGAGGCGCCACCCACTCTTGCAGCAGAATGGACTCTCTCTCATCGGGCACTGACAATGCTGCTGCAGCACCACAAACCCGATGCCCACCTTACTCCAATCGGTAATCACCGCTGTGGGCTTGTTCTTATCGTAATAGGTTAGGCCCTCCTTAGCAAGGCTACAGATAACCTCCTTTGCCTGCTGGAATTTCTCTTGCAGATTTCCATCCCAGTACACCTTCCTGCCTTGAGGTTTCCGTAGCAGCTCACGAAACGGCTCCATAATTGGTGCAGTATCGAGGAAAGGTGCCATTTGATTGACGAACCCATGCCAGGAGCGAACGTCCGTCAGTGATGGCTCCGCAGGCATACTGAAGTTCCTGATGGCAGCCAGTCTTTCGTCTGTCGGCTTGTAGGCGTCCCACCCGACATGAAACCCGACGAAGTCCACCTCTCTCCTTCCGAACTTGAACTTCTCGGGTTTGAGGGTCACTCCTTTCGTGGCGCAGGTTTCAAGGAAGTTATACGTATGCCAGAATGCGTCCTCAACGCTAGCGTCAAACAGTAGGGTGTCGTCAACACACTTCACTTTTCTCTGAATCCCTGCAATGGCCTCGTCAAACCTTCGAGTGTAAGCGTCGGGGGCGGCACAGTGACCCATGGGGGTCCTGCAGTATCTGTAACGGCCCCAGGGTGTGATGAAGGTTGTGAGTTTCTTACTGGCTTCCTGAAGCTCGACCTGGTGAAAGCCCCAATGTGCGTCCGCGATGGTCTTGTATGTGTGGCGCGGGATGCCGGATACCATGTCAAATGGTGTAGGGGTGTGAAAAAATTTATATATATATAAAATAAATGGAAGCAGGTGTGACTAACTCTATTACTCAAATTAGATATAAATGAATATAAGAACTTAAACCAAGAAACTTAATTAACACTCACGGCACTTTGCCACTACATAGGCACACCTGCTCCCAACTCATGTAAATATTTATTATGATTTGTTCAAAATGAAGGAAGGACTTGTGTCCAATTAAATCAATAACATTACAATAAATTAAAACCATATTCAAAACCTAAAGTCAAATAAAATTGTACAACAGAAAACAAGTCCTTCCCTCATACCATATATGTATGATTAGCTAGCTAGGGAATTTTTGATTAGAGAATAGATAGGATGACCGTTAACGTTTTAATAACACCATGCAAGTGGGTCCGCCCCACACTTTCACACACACACTTCCTTCACTTTCTAAACTTTACCTTCACCTATCACCCCCTCCCCCCCCCTCTTGCTCCCACATCTTCTTACTCACCTGTCGATACTTATCATTATTATATATGTCCAGCCCAGTTCTATTCTGTACTTGCCACAAGCGGGTCGCGACTTAGGTCACTCTGCGGTCACTTTCGCTGACCCAGCCTAGGTCGACACTCGCGCCTACCAGAATAAACCCACCAAACTCACTCGAGTCTCCTTCACTCCCTCGTTACCAAAGCGCAAGTAACATTCTCGTAATGTTACACATCTACCAGTGAGAAACAACCACGTTTCCAGTCGGCAGCGTTTACAGTATTTGGATCTGTTTAAGTTGTTGGATTTTCGTTGTCTGTTACACAGCTCCCGACCAGAGGGGGCATATGGGGAGCCAGGGTTGAGTAGACACTCTGGATCTTGATTGTACATCGTTAATCTTGAGATTTACAAGAACCTGTATTATTTCACATTTCCCCGTTTTCTGTCATCTTTTACTGACTAAAACCTTAACTTCCACAAGATCCTCTCTATTTATCTTTTTCATATTGCCCCCTCCCTAAATTACATACTTGAATCCCATTTTATTGGTCAATTCATTGATTTTCTTCCAACTACCAAAAGCACTTATCAATAGAACAATCTGCACAGTCTTCTGCCTTTTTTTATCTCTGAATGTAGCATTTGGACGAGCTGGTCACTGGAGGGTAAAGGATACGCGTGAAAGATGTTTTGATTTATTTTGGTGCCTGAGTGCAGGACCAGGAAAAGAGGCCGGAGGTTTTACCTGATGATGTGGTGTTCTTTCGATATAAGTGTGGATGTTTTTCCGGGGTAGCAGGTCACCGCGTACTGTCATGAACATGAGAGTGGAGCTGAGAGTGAGTCGTAGGCCTATATTCTAGTCCCTGGAAGCAACTTAATGTCACTTTCCATGGCAATTTATGTTTTCTCTGCTTTACCTTTTCTTCCTCCTTGTTACCTCTCCGGCTGCAGCTTGTAGGCATTCCGTTAGTGTCTTTAAAATTGATGATTCCACCATGTTGTTGCTATTTTAAACAAAATAATTTTATTTTACGCGCATTTGGACTCAGAACCCGCAGGCCTCACACACCGTAACTTAACGTGACCTCACCACTCCACACCACACATGGACTTTGCCCAAGATCTATATCAGTTTCAGCTTTACATCTCCCACCTCATCACACAGAAACTGACAACCAGTCACTGCTCCCCACTAGTTATTTTCAACCAGTGACATAGAAATAGTCGCACACTAATACAACACAGACACTATTCTAAAGTTTCTTTCCAGAGATATACGGGAGGGCCTGTGGACCACTGCCTACCATTATGGGGCTGTGGGATTTCAATCAGCAAAACTCAAGGCAACAGTTATTGCAAGTAATGTGTATAATAATTATTGCCTCAACTTTCACCAACTGGAAATCAGCAGCCCAAAGTGGCTTACATTGGTCTCGGTCCCTCCTGCAAATCTCTCTAGAAAGAAAGTTTAGATTATTGTCGCTGTTGTATTGCTGTGGGACTGTTTCTATATTACTGCTTTATAGTAATAGGGGGAAAGTAGCAGTTACTGGTCATCAGCTCTTACATGAAAAGGTGGAGGAAATACAGAGCAGCTATAGGCAGCTTGTACCCATGGAGACGGAGTGTCAGCCCCTTGATGCTACACCTCTAAATGGGGATGAGTGTTGGTGTATTTTGAAGTTGGGAGGCTGGGAGAAGACTCATTACGACATCCATCAAGCAGGCACCAGTTGTTGTTCTCATAATATATAATATATACAGTATTGCATCTTACCTAATAGTTTTGATATAAAATACTGTTATATGGCCTTTATTTTTATGATTGTTGTTTGTCACTTTTTCTTTTCACAGTGTATTTTTGTTTATTCTGCACAACAGTAATATGTGTTCTTTTTTCCATTGCAAGTATAAGGAGTAGATTTTGTATCTCTTAGGCTACTTGAATTGGTTACTTTCCATCTTACTGCTTGTAAATCCAAGTGTGGTGATTGTGTCAAATCCACAGAGAACCATTCTGAATCCACAGCCCTCATTCTTGTGCTTTGGAGATGGACAGTAGACATCTGAGTTTTATTTTATTTTATTTTTTTCATGGTAAATGATCAACTAGTATCTCGTCGCCGACAAACAATGGTTCTGTCCATAAAAACAATATTGCGAAGAAAAGATGGGATTTTTGGAGGTAAAGAAGATATTTATGGTAGCAAATAGGAAGGATAATAGTCAAAAGTTATCAGCATTTTATTTTGAATGGAAATAAGTTTTCAGCGGGAAGAATACCGCATAATTCTGGTCCATAAGGGTGTCACTAACTTCACTGAAATATCGACTTCATAAAAATTATACAATCAGTATTTATTAAGAAAAAATAATGAAATCATGGAAGTAGAGGGAAAGTCCTAGTGAAATAAACCACTATATTCAGAAACTAGAACTAATTTTTATTAATCATACATTGGTCATGTTTAAATCACCTGTTTCTCCGTATTTCTAGAGTCAAGTCGTATACGTCAACTTACATAATGATGCTGCATCGGGCAAGCCCAGTTCGAATGATGGATGTCATGCCATATACACTATTTGTCTTTTTTCATGAACGCCATCGTCAAGTCCGATCATCAAGTTGCAGATTCTGGCGCAGCGGGAAACTATTGGCGAAAGTGGCGGCTTCGGAGAAGGGTGCAGGAGCCGAGTGTGTGCGAGCGCATTCTCCCATGCAGGAGCAACACCCTGGCCTCCGCCGGATATCCCTCGCCACGATGTTCCTGTTGTCGTTTCCGAGAGAGTGGTTGTTGGTGGCCGTGACCTGGGTGCGGTGTGTCTGTAACAGGTTCATACGGTATGCCCATGTCCCAAAGTTGTCCCGCAAACTGAGGAAGCAGGCAAGAGCAGCACTCCAACCCTCACCATAGAGGAATGGGTGTAACATCCCTGACAGGAGCGTTAGGGCGTCACAGTAGGGTAGAAGGGGTGCCAGGCCCGATGTGCGGTCGACCAGGGCGTAGAGAGCCATAGATACCGGGAGCGCCCAGCATAGGAAGAGTGTGAATATCAGGGAGAGCACCATGAGACATGCCCGCACAACCCGGCCTCGCCCACCATAGCTTTGCATTACGTTCCCTTCTCCACCTCCGCCGTCTGCACCACCAGCATTCTCTCGCTCTCGGATGGCCCAGCCAGTGTCACCAATATTTGAGGAATGGAAGTGAGGAGATACAAGACTCCCAGCACCGCGGCCCTCCGATGCCGAAGGAGCGCGATTGCCCCTGGCCTGCTGACGAAGAATAGCCACCAAGATAACCATGTAACAGATGGTGGCGAGACTGCAAAGCGTCAGTACATAGATAAGGAAGCCTAGTGTGCAGGAAGAGACTTCTTCGTTTGGTCCGGGGAGAGGTGAAACGCCCAGGATAGGCAGATGTTGAGTGAAGTTGCCGCCCAGATGGAGAACAGCCACTAACCCACCAGAAATTAAGGCGCACCCAACCAGAGCCGCACCAGGTACCCATAGCGACCTTAGTGTAGGGGCACCACTCATGGAGGAGGCAGGGTGAGCAAGAAGAGCCACGCGGTGCACTGCTACCGTCACCACCAAGTGCAAAGACACGAGGCATGACGCTACTACCACCGCGTGCACATCGCGCCCCGTATCACCCGAGCCCGTCTTGCTATGCTCTGTGTTTTTTCTGTCCGCTGTGACACCTATGTCCAACTCTTCGCTTCTTTTGTCCGTCTGTCCATCCACAGCCCATTGAGTGTCCTCATCATTTGCCTCACCACCACCACCATCACTACCATCATCACCTCCTCCTCCTCCTTCTTCCGGAGAATCTCCTATTCGAGGAACTACATATGAAGAGGTTGTCGGACTAGAACTTTCCTGAGTCTGGGGCTGAGGATCATGATGACCCGAACTGTAAAACGACAATGGTCCCGACGGCGAGGATATACCAAATATTGTGGCCGGGTGTGGAGTGGAAGGCGCGGGGGGATATACAGGAGGAGAAGGAGTACCAAGAAGGTCTATTGAGAATGCAAGGGTATCTGTACTTCTGGTCAAAGGAGGAGGAGACTCAATTTCGGGGGTTCGATGAAGACGAACAAGCGTTGAAGGATGCTTTGGCCGGGGGGAGGTCATGGAGATGGAGTTAGCGTGCGATGGTGGCAGGGTGGGTATGGTATGAGTGTACAAGAAAGGCGAGGTAGGGTTGAGTACAAACGCCCTCATGGGTGATGCGGTTGTGGTAGTGGGGCCGTCAAGGTTCACCGTGGAAGTAGTAGTGATGGTGGTCATAGTAGTGTGGACATGGGAGTGCAGAAAGGGCGGGGCGGCTGCATACCGAAGTGGTGCTGCGAGAGCACACAGGAGTAAGTCAGCAACGGGCAAGGCTATGGCCGGGGATTCTACCGAAGAAGTCGAGGACAAAGACGAGGACCCATGGCGTCCAATAAACCAGTGCACGGCCACCGCTACATTGACCACACTTCCAACAACAATGACCACGCACACCACGGCTGCCCAAGCACCGCTAGCCGCTGCTGAAGAGGTCCACCACTGGGGAGAGTCGAGCTGATCCATAGCTGACCTGTAGAAAGGAATGTCAATCAGTTCAAGGAGAAATATATTTGTATATTTTATCATACAGGGATGAAGAAGTAATACGTCATGTGGTCGTCTAATTCGGTCGTTGTGTGATAATTCATAATACATTAGACTGAGAAAGTTATGCTGCCTGTTGTTGAAAGTGCGTGTGTGTGGGGGGGGGATATGTGAACTTATTGAATAAGATGAAAAAATCGTCATGCTCATTGCTAACAAACCCGGAAATTAGACATATTTATTCAACATAGGGAAAAATAAGTGTCACATCTTTTCATTTTTGCCATTTGATGACATGTAAATATGATTTATTTGATCACTATTTCTTCGTTGGTCATAATTTTACCATTTCTATTAATTTGGGGAAGAATTTTTATCATAACACCATCTCATTAGCACCCGGTAATGTGGGCATGCAACATTCTATCAACCTGCATTTGTGAGAAGTCTGACAATTTGCTTTTCAATGCAGACACGTCAGAAAGTAAAACTTACCCTGAGAATCAAACCCAGGCTCTCTCCATAACCAGAGGGCAGACTTAATCCTTTATTTCCTCTTTGAATATCATGCATCTATGGGCTTCTCCTCTTTATAAACGAGGAATAGGTGGGGGACATAACATATACCTACTTTTCAGTTTTGATTTTTTACATCCAACCCCTGTACTTTTGGATATATTCTTCATAATTTCCGAACCGAAATCCCAGGTGCAGCACTAACGTATACATCCTTCCCAAAACCCTTTTCCATCACTGGCTGAGCGAGTCCAGAACACCATGTGCTATTCCAATCCTTTCAAGGATTTCTTGACATGACCCACCACTGTTATGGTGAAGCTTTCCAGGACCACAATCTCCTAGCCATATGCATGGACAAAATGAACTGATTTATGCAATAAGCTCCCAAATGCCGGGTTTTTTTTTTTTTTTTTTTTTTTTTTTTTCCCTTCAGGAGACCTGGAGTCCTAACGGTCGTTTCCCTGTCCATTAACTCGAGGGCCACAGTCAGGACCTCCAACGACTCCGCAATAAGTACAGTAACATCGCCAAAGACAAGGTTAACTACTTTAGTGTTGCCAGTAGGTGCACCGCAATGATATTTATCGACAGCTCTGTACAGTATCTAGCCCGTGCGAGTGTTGAAAAGCGATAGATCGAGGGTCACACCCCTACCTCACTCCTGATTTAAGGGAGTGTCACATCGCTTTATAGAGTAGGTGAAATTAAATTTTCAAATATGTATTAAAGAACTTAGGTATGAGTCCTCAGGGTATTGTGTTCTTCCCATGTATATATAAGGCATAGTGAATATTTAATGAAGATATAGTGAGCTTTAGTGAAGCTCTAATTACTTAATGGAAAATCCTTCCACATCTTTCAGCTTGGTATGAAATGAAAGCTTAGAGTCTGGGGAACAAAAACTATTGAATACATTTGATCAAACCAATACTTCTGATTTTTTATTAATTTATTTCTCTGAATAATTAAAAATGCTGCAAAATTCAGGTTTCATAAATAAGAAAATTAATTAAAATTTCTTTTATTTTTACTGTAGAAAATAAAGAGCATGGTGTTTTCTTTGAAATGAAACAAAAATGACAAAAATCCATAAAGAACAACCGAGGATATTACAATAGAAAAAAAAACACATAAACTTTACAGGACAGGGGATGTAAATTTTCGCGACCATTTTCTCTACCATTTGTTTGATGGTTGCGATGTATAGCAAATCTCCAATTTCTTCTTCTTTGCTGATGAGGTGTGAGATTAGGGTGAGTGGTGTGGCGTGGGTGGAGGAGGTGTAAGGTGGGCGTGGCTAGTAGATGCTTGCGGAGTGCTGGGTGCAGCTGTGCTGCTTTTCTCCTCTTTCTTTTTTCCTTCTTGTTTCAAGTTCAGGCACTCACGGGCCCTCTATATTTTGCTGCTTCACTCTCTTGTTTCTTGTTATTTTTCCATGATTACAGCAACAATACAGGGCGAGGAATCAAAATTGTTACGTACGGTGTGAGCGCCAGGAGCGACGTCACCTTACTTTGATCTTTTCAAGAGTACTGGTGCCCTGTCCACTGTCTTTGTGGTGTATGATGATGGGAGGAGTTGCCAAATATCTCCATACACACAATTCTGTAGCAATAAACGAAATAGCTATAGAAATATTGGCGCTATTTCAATATACAGAATGTTTATTATGCAATGGAGTTGCCAGAGGTTGCCAATGTTTTATCTATTTTGTGCTGTATAAGAAATAGAGACGAAATACAGTTGTATAACTTCGTATGAGTCTTGCCACCATCATAGAGATTCTCTTGAAATGTTTACCTAAAATTTTCTCATGTACCAGAATTTTTCGGATGACCGCAGGCGACGCTCTCTTAACAGGAAAGAAGCCGAACACGCCTCCTCTACATTTCACAGCACACTACACCAGAATTAAGGCAAGATGTTAGGTCAATAATCATTGATCACAAATTTAGAGTAGATTTTTTCATGGTTTAGTAAACATTGAGATGACTCGACATCTGCAGCGATTCCCGTGACATATCTCTCTTTATCCATTCTCATGAGAGCTCTAACCTGTCATTTCAGAGTTCTGTATTGGTCCAGGTCTCAAGCCAAACTGACAGTGCGACATATATTAATATTCTCCAGTGTCTCACGCGACGCTCACCACACGATTCTAGGCGTTCTCCAGTGAACTCTCCGGCAGGTTTCAAATTTTCACGCATGAAGATATTCCATGGTTTGACAGAGTCTTCATGGGCATCAAGCACATCATGTCGATTGGAGACTGCTATGGTATACTATTGTATACTATGGTATACTATTATATACTATGGTATAGTATTGTATACCATAGCATCATATCTGAGCTTCTGGAGATTCTCCTGGTCTTAACATGCAGTTGAGACCATGAGTCTATGATTAATTCAAAGAACTCGGCACTGCGGTAAATCCTGCAGTTCTGTGGGATCTTCCAACAAGTACTAACAAATATGTAATCGATCATCTTTACTACACCTCCGGCATCATCATACCAAGTCCATCGGCGCAGCTCCGACTTTGTTATGGACCGAAAGGTCTTTTGTAACTCATTGTAACTCTTGTTTCTGGGACCAGGAACCAAAAGTCCTCAACCTTCTGGCTGATAGTGTTCCTGGGTTTAGAGCCATGGGAATCAATGTGTGTTTCATAGCCTCCTCTGTGCAAAGAGTCTGAAAATAGATGAAATACAAATTTACGTTGCTCAGAATTTTAGCATGTAGATTTACCTTGCCCGGCGTTACGTTTGTTTCTGTTACGTTTTCATTTAAACTCGTTCGAAATTGTTGTAAATATCATTTCCTCCTTCGAGAGATCACTCACATCAAGACTTGGAATGTGTTCGCACCAACTTGTATGTTTTGGTGGCTGGATTGTCAAGATTAGCTGATAATGAGAAAAATCTACTTTACTTTTCTTACAGACAACGAAATCAACCACGAGTTATTACAAGTCATAATATTTGATAATATAATTATGTATGTATCAGAGAAAATAAATAAGAACAGGCAGCGACAGAAAACAAATGAATTATTTTGATTAACGATGTTTACATTTAAATAATTTTTTCAATTACGAGTAAAGAACGAATCGATTTGAACCGAAGTGTAAAGGGAACAATAATATAATTTAAGGAGTTTTCATATAAAGATTATTTACAACAGTAACAAATGATGACAAAATATGTGGTGTTTGCAAAACCAATATATTTTGATTGTGTAGTGTAATCTAAATTTCAACATTACCTGCCTTCCCGAGAGATCACATATTGACGTTAGGCTTATGATCTTAAAAAGACTACATGGATTTTGTCGATGAGATATGACATTCTTCTCAGGGTCACTCAGCAAACAGGTTTTGAACAAAATATTAGATAAAGTTCAGCTAGCATACAGTTGCAGGAACCCACTGTTGGTTGACATTTTCATACAGTGAGTGGATGTGTGGTATATGTTTTTAGTACTTCCCAAAGTCAATAATGGCTAAAAAGGTTACATAAAAACTCTTTAGTTGTTTATTTTTTGCAAATTGAAATTATGTAGATTTGTTGTTTGTGATCTACAATGAGTTTGGAGTTGAGACAAACGAGGTGATGGTTTGTTGGCTTTAATTTCCTCATCTAGACTGCGCTACATTCTCGGAACAACCCTGAGGAGGACTCGGCAGTTGCCAATGGTTCTATTTGCAGGCACAAGGTGGCTGTTGCCACAACAGTCCGCTATAACAATTTATTCTCTATTATCGCTACAATGTACAATCACATTGCTACAATGTACAATGCATGGACTGAGTATGGACACTCAGTATTCATGCATTGGTCGATTATTTACAAAAAAGAACACATAAAAGAATTATATATTTGACGTATGCTGATCTTGCAGTTTGGCAATGTCGGACACAGGTGTACCGGCCGCTTGGCCCAGATGTCCGGTGTGAGGTCAGACGCGCTTGGCCCACTGTCAAGTCCAACGCAATGGCTGTGTGTGTGGGGGGGGGGAGGAGCCTTGGGAGTTTTCCGAAGACGTTGGACGTTCCATCCTGCACCAAACGCGTGCGTGCGCACATGTGCACGCTAGACATCTAAAAGATTTAATATTCCCTTCAATCATCTTGCAACATTATTGGTCCTATCCCCAAAACGTCGTCTGCTTAGGTCATTCTCGTAAAACCTAACCATGGTGCCATCTTCTTCGCAGTCATGTTATGTGTTGTGTTTATTCTTCATGAATCGGCATTGTGTTTGATGAAGAAAGAACTACACGATTGGGAAGGAAAAAATAGGAGGAAAGAAGCGGAGAATAATTATATACTAATAATATATAGAGCCCAGGAAGAAAGGCAGAAGAAAACTCACTGTAACTGCCCAGCAACAATGATATTATTCACGTACACAACATACACGGATAGCTAAATTCTAGTACAATAATAACAAATGGCCTTTTTAAAGCATATGTAAAACAAATTATAAGATATATTGTTTTTTGGAATTTTTTATATATTTTATCAGATGAGTGAGCTTAGAAAAGTTAAACCAGGAGAAATAACTGGGGTGACGCAACGACACATTCATCGACATCAAGTTATATAAAACCATGTTCTCGTACAGGCAAATTCAAACAGTTAAATTTTCTAATTCTTTTACACTAGATATTGGTCCTGAATTCAGAGAAAAAATACTGACTAAATAATACATGAAACATCAATTTTCCTGTACTGATTTTCAGTACAATGATATGCTCACTATTATCGCAGTTTAATAGCTGGTTTAAGGGGGTGCATTATGGGAATAAATGCAAAAACATTTGTCACTTCTGAAACAGATTGGTATGTTCTTATCGATACTTGTAGTGAAGCTTTCGTTTTATGGTTTTAACAATCTAGAATAATGTATAAAGAATAATTACTTTTATCTGGCAGTAACAAGTTAGCATAATTGAATTTTGTACTGACACACTAGGGCCGAGATGAAAAATATCTATAATACGTTGTAGAAATAGTTATTTTCAAAGCTTGTGGCATCTATGAGGCGTAGTGTGAACGTGATGCAGTACAGACGTCAGCAGCAATTAGCAGCAGACAGTCGGTACTTGCACGAGGACAGTCATACTTGCTAGGGCTGCTCTCAAGAGTTGACTAGTTCTTATAATCTAACGTTACGTTGGATGGCTTTCATCTTGACAGTTAACACTGCCACCCGTTTCTGGGCATTTCCCAGCTCTTTCTCTCCTTGACCTTTCCGTCTCTTCGGAGCTCTCCGGGGTCCGCACGAGTCCTTGCTGGCTCGCGAGACTCCTCGGTCGTCCGGCCCGGCGAAATCTAGTATAAATCTGTCGTAGTTTAGTGTAATGTATACCCCGTCCCCACTGGGCACGCAGCGTGTCATTCCACGCGGCTATCGCCAGTCACCAAGGAACTATGCGACCCCTATCGTATTGTCCCTTTGGCTCTCCTGAGCACATTTCTTGTTTTACAGGGGCTTGTCCCCCACCCCGACGTGCAGAATCGAGTCTTCACCTCCACCTCTGCAAACTAAAAGCACTTCCCCTGACGACCCTATTATTGACCCGCATGTTTTTCTCCACTCTGATCAAACCCGATTAGCTGAACTCAATCCCTTTATTCTGAAGAAATGTCTGTCCTTTTATGGTGATGATATCAACCAGGTTAGGAAACTTAGAAGCGGAGATCTCCAAGTTACCACCAACTCTGGGAAAGCCACACGTGACTTACTTAAGGCCAAGAAGTTTCATACCTTCGATGTTGTTGCCTCCCTCCCTAGGTCACTCAACTCCTGCAGAGGAGTAATCCACTGCAGAGATTTGATGACCATGGACGAGTCTGACATCCTCGAAGAAATGAAAAACGAAGGGATTCTAGATGTCAAATTCATAACGCGACTGGACCGGGAAAAGAACATGCGAGTGAACACGCCCCTTATTATCCTCACTTTCAACTCCACAACCCTCCCTGACCATGTCAAAGTTGGATACATCCATGTCTCAGTACGACCATATGTCCCCAACCCTTTGCGCTGTAATAAGTGTTTCAAATATGGTCACCTTGCTAAGTTTTGTCATAGCCAAACGATCGTGTGCGGTAAGTGTGCAGGCGAACATCCTACAGATGCCTGCTCTGCAAATGTGTTTCAATGTGTCAACTGCCCCTCTAACAACAAGCATGCATCCACCTCCCGAGATTGTCCCACCTTCAAAATAGAAAAAGAAATTTGTACCGAGAAAGCAACTTGTGGCATCTCTTTCTACGAAACACGGAAGCGTGTGATGGAAAGATAAGTTACCCCAGCTAGTCCCTCCCGAGCAACATCCTATGCTTCTGCATTTAAGAAAACGTACAGAACCATTAAAACACAGACTCTCCGATAAGGACAAAGATCTCTGCCCACCTACCAAACAAACCACGCACTCGCACCTTCCTTCCGCGACTATCCCAAAGCTTCCACTACGTGTACCTACACATGTGGAAGAGGATGTTTTCATGAAAGTAGAGTTCAATGGTCTGTGCTAATAGGTACGGAGGAAGAATGGCAAGTTTTACAAAAAAATGTAACAACAATATGATGTGGATGAACAAGATATTACTGTAAATAGCCTAGTCAGTGAGGTAACGGTAACGAATGGGATGAGAAATGGGTAATTCACTAATGACAAGTGGTCAAGGACTCACGAAACATCACAGGTAAATTTTGGGTAAATGTACACTCTAAAACAAGCGTCAAGAAATGTGTAACTAAGTTACAAAAGCATGTAATGTGACATCATCAAATACTGATAAGGATACAGATGAGGCTTCCAACCATTTTTTAAGAGAGCCTCTTTCAACAACTATCACAAACAAGAATCATCTACTGGGCCTGCGTCGTTGTATCTATCAATGCTAACCTCTACACCAAGATCTATATACACCAGGTCTAACCGCTTGAGCCGTTCTGCGCAGCTTCTGACGTCATCTGGCTGCTTCCGTTTTCTCTTTGTGAAACTACTGAAGAAAACTGTGAAACGCTAAGGAAGACTGGGACTATTATATTTTCCCCCCCGTTATCTCTCTCTCTCTCTAGCTCATTGCTATTATCAGTGTGTGTGTGTGTGTGTGTGTGTGTGTGTGTGTGTGTGTGTGTGTGTGTGTGTGTGTGTATTTACCTAGTTGTATTTACCTAGTTGTATTTTACGGGAAGGGGAGCTATGCTCGTGAGGTCCCGTCTTCATATCTCATTTTATCTAAACTATTTTTAAATTCATGTATTGTTTTTGCACACACCACTTTCTCATCTAACTTGTTCCAACTGTTTATTACTCTGTGAGGAAAGCTGTTCTTTTTCAAGTCTCTTCTATAGCTGTCTTTTTCTATTTTCTTTCCGTGTCCTCTTGTATTTCTGTCATCCCATTTTATCAGATTCTCTCTGTCAGTAATTTCTATGCCTTTCATGATTCTGTAAATAGCTATCAAATCTCCTCTCTCTCTTCTTTGCTCTAGTGTCTGTAGTTCAAGTTTTTCTAGTCTCTCTTCATATGATAGTTTTGAGAGTGTTGGTGCCAGTTTTGTAATTGCTCTTTGTATTCTTTCAATTTTTTTTATACATTTTTTTGTACTTGGTGACCATATCGTTGCTGCATATTTCAATCTTGGTCTTATCAGGGTGATTAGGATTTTCTTCACCATTTCTTCATCCAGGTATGTAAATGCAACTTTGATTGTTCTTATTAAATTATAAGTCTCTCCAAAAATCTTATTTATATGTTTCTCAGGTGACATATTATTCATAACAATGACTCCCAGGTCCTTCTCATTTTCTACTTTTTTTATTCCTTCTTCTCCCAATTTTGTGTGTGTGTGTGTGTGTGTGTGTGTGTGTGTGTGTGTGTGTGTGTGTGTGTGTGTGTGTGTGTGTGTGTGTGTGTGTGTGTATTTTATGGGAAGGGGATATATCGTCGTGTGTGCTTATATAGGTAGGTCAAACACCACCAGAGGCGCCACTGTCGATGAGCACAATAGCGCGTCATTTTATGCGCACGCCATTCAAACAGCCAAATTTACCTACTGCGGGAAATTTAATTAATAAAAATGTTGTGCGAGTGTATTTACTACGATCGTAGTAAATTTCAAATATTCACATCATCAGTTACATGTCGGTCAATAAAAACATAAGATAAACATGGCGGCCTGCATTCAGCAGTAAATCGAAAATTGATATATGTTTCAACGTAAAAAATTAGCTAACAAATTTAGGGTTGTGGCAACTGATTATAATAAAGAAAAACTACTAGTATCGCGAATTATTCTAATATTAAAACAAAGGCAGCGTGTTACGATAGAGCTGAGAAATCGGTGGTTTTAATTAGTTTTGTTTTTTTCTATCTGGTCGGATTATCGGATAACAACATCCATCCCGCCATCTTATCTATCACTGGTGGTATGGATCAAACTTCACTCTATTAAGTTTCTTACTATTATGTTATTAGTGTAATAGACTTATAGTTTAATTATTTGAACTATTTTCTTTAAAATGTGTGATTTTCATGTAATTTCATCAAAGAGCAGTTACGTTTTTATCCTCCGTAATATTACGGACCACAGCTACGATTCGTCCTGCCCGCTATCTATGATCACTGGTGGTATGGATCAAACTACACTGTTAAGTTTGTTACTATTGTGTTATTAGTGTACTAGCTTGCATATAGTTGAATTATTCAAACTATTTTCTTTAAAATGTGTGATTTTCATGTAATTTGACGGTATTCGTAGCTGTGGTGGGTAATTTTGCAGAGGATAAAAACGTAATTCTATGATCAAATTACATGGGAATCACACATCTTAAAGAAAATAGGTCAAAAAATGCAACCATATGCTAAATTTGTATATAAAATTGTGCCTGTCAGTAAAAACCGTCATTGTTTACGTTTGATCGGCGATTAGTCAGACCGCACGTTTCGGCCCGATTTCCGGGGGCAAAATAGGCCAGATATAATTCCATTCAAAATGCAATATCTCGAGAACTAGGACAGCTAGATGGATAATTCAAATTGCATTATACTCATAGCGACTTTTTGCATCCCATGAGAACTAATTCAGCTCAAATATCAGGAATTCCATTTTCACATGTGTGTGTGATTCATCTTGGTCTTTTGGATCACGTATTGGACTCGTGATCGACAGCTATTTCCCTCCCGGAAGAGAGCTCAGAGCTCGTATGTCTGATCTATGAACTTACACGCACACATATCTCCAACTCCCCGCCCACGAGAGTTGGAGTATCGACTCGAAGCGCAGCGAGACTGAAAAAAAAAAATTAAACCTGGACAGGATTCGAATCAAATACCGCCGATATTATGGCATTATATGCCAGACTCTCTACCAATGGCGCCACCGAGACGCCTGATTATTGAGAAGTATGTGTGTGTATTTATATAGTTTTATTTTACGGGAAGGAGAGATATCGTCGTGTGTACTTATATGTGTACACGTTCACATATGTGTGTGTGTGTGTGTATTTTATGGGAAGGGGATATATCGTCGTGTGTGCTTATATGTGTACATGTTCACATGTGTGTGTGATTCATCTTGGTCTTTTGGATCACGTATTGGACTCGTGATCGACAGCTATTTCCCTCCCGGAAGAGAGCTCAGAGCTCGTATGTCCGATCTATGAACTTACACGCACACATATCTCCAACTCCCCGCCCACGAGAGTTGGAGTAACGACTCGAAGCGCAGCGAGACTGAAAAAAAAATAATCCTGGCCTGGCTTCGTACCAGGTATCGCCGATATCTAGACATTGAATACCTGACTCTTGACCGATTACGCCACCGAGAAATTTGAATAATGAGTGTGTGTGTGTATTTATATATTTTTATCTTACGGGAAGGAGAGATATCGTCGTGTGTACTTATATGTGTACACGTTCACATATGTGTGTGTGTGTATGTGTGTGTGTGTGTGTGTGTGTGTGTGTGTGTGTGTGTGTGTGTGTGTTTACATAATTGTATTTTTACATGTTCACATGTGCGTGTATTTGCAGGGAAACGATGAAAATTAACATTTGGCTTAATTCCTCTTTGGTTTGAGCCACAACCCTTAATGGTACAATAAGCCATATTGTCAAGATCTATATATACCGGTATATATAGATCTTCATTGTCAGAATATAACTAATTGCGTGGAGCGGTGCGGGCGGAGGCAGCGACATGCCCGTACAACGAACCAACATCAGCTAACAGCAACGGGACGCGCGAAGCCCACTTTGAGCAGCCAGGTGATGTCACGGGCCCGCTGCGCCAACTCTCTCGAAATTCGGTCGGAAGTGGTTAGACCTGGTATATATAGATCTTGCTCTACACCACCGTGCTGTATGTTGCGTAATGTATGCGAGTCTGTAATTGAACAGTGAAACATCTGTTTACATTTCTATATTTGTTCACGATCAGAAATCTTTCCCATCAGGTTAAAATACAGAATTTAGTAGCCTTTACAGGTCTTCAATACTACCGTCTCTTGTCACTTCCATATAACCCACCTCATTAATTCGGTTCCGCTGAATCAAATGTTCATGATGTCAGCCAGAACTGAAGACACTTTTCAGTGAGTTAATCGTAGTTTTTATTCCTTTGAAAGAGTTTGGGTGTTGTGTCCACTACTTAACCCATTCAACTCCGATGACAAGATGTCTTGTCATTTGGTCAAATAAAACAAAAAATCATAAAACACCAAAATGTTTGATCAAACACCAGAAAAATATGACGTCAATCCTCGCTTCGCTGCGAGCGAAGCGAGGATTGACGTCATATTTTTCTGGTGTTTGATCAAACATTTTGGTGTTTTATGATTTTTTGTTTTATTTGACCAAATGACAAGACATCTTGTCATCGGAGTTGAATGGGTTAAATAAGATTCTCTGACGTTGACCAAAATCAAATTACCTAAGATGGAGAGATCTCGACAAGCAAACAAACGATAATGGCAACCGTCCACTTCTTTCCCCGCCTCTCAGACGTTCCTTGCTCATGGAATATTTGGAGAGACGATTTTTTTTTTCTTTTTCTTTTTTTTTTTTTGCTAAGGACACGATATTATTTCTTCTACTCGACACTTCTCAAGAGTATGGAAAAGGTCTTTAAGTCTGTCCCTACCACAGATTTCTATTTACATCTCTTGTAACGTAGTTCCCGTCTTAGATTCATCCAATATGGAACCCTATATTGTCAACCCATCATAACGCACGGTACAATACGTGACTTTTTTCTTTATTAGTTGCATGAATCTCCAAATCGCCTATGTTGAGGCCCTTGCAGACAACGCTGTCATCAAATTGCTTTTCATGAACTGTTTTTTCTTCTTAATTTGATTTGGTAAACTGGCCAAATAAGAAAAAAACTTTCACA
>NC_134796.1:24283177-24370677 GCF_046742065.1 Oratosquilla oratoria
GATGATGACGATAATGATGATAATATTGATAATAATAATAATAGAAATAATAATAATAATAATAATAATAATAATGATAATAATAATAATAATAATAATAATAATAATAATAATAATAATAATAATAATAATAATAATAATAATAATAATAATAATAATAATAATAATAATGACGCAAAACTGTTAAAAAAAGTGAACACGGAAGAAGATTGTGAGTCACTACAGAGTGATCTCAATAAAGTATGAGAATGGAGTAGGAAGTGGGAGATGGAGTTCAATACCAAAAAGTGTAGTATAATGGAATTTGGAAAAAGCAAAAAAAAAAGAATAGAAGGATCATATAAATTGGGAGAAGAAGGAATAAAAAAAGTAGAAAATGAGAAGGACCTGGGAGTCATTATTATGAATAATATGTCACCTGAGAAACATATAAACAAGATTTTTTGAGAAACTTATAGTTTACTAAGAACAATCAAAGTGGCATTTACATATCTGGATGAAGAAATGGTGGAGAAAATTCTAATCACTCTGATAAGACCAAGATTGGAATATGCAGCAACGATGTGGTCACCAAATACAAAAAAAAAAATGTATAACAAAACTTGAAAGAATACAAGGATCAATTACCAAATTGGCACCAACACTCTCAAAACTATCAAAATGAAGAGAGACTAACAAAACTTGAGCTACAGACACTAGAGCAGAGAAGAGAGAGAGGAGATTTGATATCTATTTACAGAATCATGAAAGGCATAGAAATTATTGATAGAGAGGATCTAATAAAATGGGATGAAAGAAATACAAGAGGACACGGAAAGAAAATCAAGAAAGACAGCTATAGAAGAGATCTGAAAAAGAATAGCTTTCCTCACAGAGTAATAGACATTTGGAACAAGTTAGATGAGAAAGTGGTGTGTGCAAAAACAATACATGAATTTAAAAATAGTTTAGATAAAATGAGATATAAAGACGGGACACCACGAACATAGCTCCCCTTCCCGTAAAATACAACTAGGTAAATACACACACACACACACACACACACACACACACACACACACACACACACACACACACACACATTACTCAATAGAGTAAGAACAGAAGAAGATTGCAGATTGCTGCAAGATGACCTGGATAAAATATGGGAATGGAGTTGGAGATATGAGATGAACTTCAACATAAAAAATGTAGCATAAAGGAATTTGGAAAAAAAAAAGTAAAAATGGAGTTTCGGGACAGTATAAAATTGGAAACAAAGAAGTCAAAAAAGTAAACTCAGAGAGGGACCTAGGAGTAATCATCTCATGTGACTTGACACCTGACAAACATGTAAATAAACCATTTGGAGAGACTTACAACTTATTAAGATCAATGGAAGTGACCTTCGACTACATAGATGAAGAGATGGTTAAAAAAATAATTGTTACACTGATAAGACCGAAATTAGAATTTGCTGTGTCAATGTGGGCACCTAGCACAAAAAGAACAAAAGAAAATTAGAAAGAATTCAAAGACAAAAATGGCACACACACTGTCAAATCTGAAATATGAACAAATATTGGAGAAATTACAGTTGTCAACACTAGAACAGAGAAGGGAAAGAGGCGATTTGTTGACCATTTTCAGAATTATGAAAGGGATGGAAGTTCTCGATAGAGACGACTTATTAAAGTGGGACAGAAGAGAAACAAGAGGACATGAAAAAAAAACAACTAAAGAAAGACAGTTACAGAAGAGACATAAAAAAATAGCTTCCTACATAGAGTGATCGATGTCTGGAACAAACTGAACAGAGAAACAGTGAATGCCAGAACTATACACGATTTTAAGAACAAACTGGATGTGGAGAGATACGAAAACGGGTCACTACGAGCATAGCTCTCATCCCGTAAAATACAACTAGGTAAGTACTATGTAAATACACACACACACACACACACACACACACACACACACACACACTGCTTAAATGAATGGAAGACTTTTTGCAAGAAAGAAAAATGAGAGTAGTGATAAGAGACAAACACTCAAAATGGGATGACGTAATAAGCGGTGTTCCACAAGGAACAGTTCTGGCCCCAATAATGTTTGCTATATATATTAATGATATGGATAAAGAAATTGAAAGTTATATGAGCTTCTTTGCAGATGATGCAAAACTTAAAAAAAAGTGAACATGGAAGAAGATTGTGAGTCACTACAGAGTGATCTAAATAAAGTATGAGAATGGAGTAGGAAGTGGGAGATGGAATTCAACACTAAAAAGTGTAGTATAATGGAATTTGGAAAAAGCAAAAACAGAATAACAGGATCATATAAATTGGGAGAAGAAGGAATAAAAAAAGTAGAAAATGAGAAGGACCTGGGAGTCATTGTTATGAATAATATGTCACCTGAGAAACATATAAACAAGATTTTTGGAGAAACTTATAATCTAATAAGAACGATCAAAGTGGCATTTTCATACCTGGATGAAGAAATGGTGAAGAAAATTCTAATCACTTTGATAAGACCAAGATTGGAATATGCAGCAACGATGTGGTCACCAAATACAAAAAAATGTATAAAAAAAATTGAAAGAATACAAAGAGCAATTACAAAATTGGCACCAACACTCTCAAAACTATCATATGAAGAGAGACTAACAAAACTTGAACTACAGACACTAGAGCAAAGAAGAGAGAGAGGAGATTTGATAGCTATTTACAGAATCATGAAAGGCATAGAAATTATTGATACAGAGAATCTGATAAAATGGGATGATAGAAATACAAGACGGCACGGAAAGAAAATCAAGAAAGACAGCTATAGAAGAGATCTGAAAAAGAACAGCTTTCCTCACGGAGTAATAGACATTTGGAACAAGTTAGATGAGAAAGTGGTGTGTGCAAAAACAATACATGAATTTAAAAATAGTTTAGATAAAATGAGATATGAAGACGGGACACCACGAGCATAGCTCCCCTTCCCGTAAAATACAACTAGGTAAATACACACACACACACACACACACACACACACACACACACACACACACACACACACACACACACACACACCTTCAAGAAATCGTTTTCTATGGATATACGTGTACCATAATTAATTTCTTGTATCAATAGTTGTCACCCCGCTGAGACATGCCTTATGGAAATATATCTTGATTAATAGTTTTATGTTTCTTATAGCAATATGTATGAGTGTTTGTAGTAATATTCTGTATGGTTAGAAATGTAATTTGTAATCTAAATTATTCACAGTGCTCCTAGTTATGAAATATGCCCTTATTGTGTTTCGCTGTCAAGACAGCGGCCTTGTTTGCCTATAGTCTCATTGTATTTGCATTAAACAAGTCCCGAGAGAGTTCGAGTTTCTCTCATCCTTCACTTGCAAACGATCGACCGTTCACCATTATGTGGTGGTAACTTACTACTACTAATGGTGAACCCGGGGTTGGAGATCGGACATCCTAGCCATCTACGCTGCAGCAGAGGACGGCGCCCCTACCCGTGAGTCCTGCCATCGTAGCAGCTTTGGGGCCGTCGCAGCAGCCCTGGACAACGCGCCCTAGCAGATAGGCCAACACATCGCAGCAGCGCAGGACGACACCCCTGGCAATGAGGCCAGCCGTAGCTGCCAACCGGGAGATCCTGCTGCCGCGCCGACGCTGGGCCTACTGCCGTCTCCCGGAGCCACCGCCGCCCTACCCAAGGCGAACCTCTGCCCGACCATGACCCCCCTTACTGTTTCCTGGGAAGGCGAACCTCTGCCCGACTGTCTCCAGGAGAGGCGAAACTCTGCCCGACCGCGGCCCGCCCTACTGTTCTCATGGAATGGCAAACTTCTGCCCGCCCGCCGCCTCATTGATCCTTGGAAAGGCGTGCCTCTACCAGTCGCTGCCCTCAGAGCCGACACTACTGAGTACAGTCGCCAATCCCGGACTGCCCTGCCCTGCCGACAACACTGCCTCTAGCCACCACCGCCGCTTCGAGCTGTCGTTGTCACTACTGCCTGTCCCGGACCGCCCGCTGAGTCGCCGCTGCGTGTCCGACACCGGCATGCCGCCTCAAGCCGCCGCCGCCCTGACCTGCTACTAACGCAGTCTCCAGCCGCTACGAACTGTCGTAGTCATCCGCGCACACTGCCTGCTGGCCCCCGCCGCCACCAGCCGTCGCCCCGACCTGCCGACAACGCTGCCTCCAGCCGCCACCGCCGCCCGGAGCTGTCGCTGTCGCCGTCTTCAATCGCCGACGTCGCCTCGAGCCGATGCTGCCGACGCCGCCACCTACCACAGACCACTGCACACTGGCCCATCACTCTTCGTCCACGGACTACTGGCAGCCGCTCCCACTGAAATGCCACCTGTCCTACCGGACAGACGTCAGCCGCTAACTGCCGATTCCGGATTGCCACCCGAACCGCCTGCCGTCCACGAACGCCTACACGCTAACACCAGGCCTCACACCTGCCATGTTGGTGACTTCCGATTCTGCTGACAGCTCGTCGCACCTCGAGACTGAAAGGTCGTTCCTCATCCATCCTTCATCACTAGGGGGGGGGGGGGAGTAATGCAGCAAGATCACGCCTTCAAGAAATCGTTTTCTATGGATAAACGTGTACCATAATTAATTTTTTGTATCAATAATTGTCACCCCGCTGGGACATGCCTTATGGAAATATATCTTGATTAACAGTTTTGTTTCTCATAGCAATATGTAAATATGTATGAGTGTTTGTAGTAATATTCTGTATGGTTAGAATTGTAATTTGTAATCTAAATTGTTCACAGTGCTCCTAATTATGAAATATGCCCTTCTTGTGTTTCGCTGTCAAGACAGCGGCCTTGTTCGCCTATTCGCATTCCATTTGCAATAAACAATTTTCTAGAGAAATGGTTTCTTTAGTCTTTCTCTCACAGACGAGTTCCTTCACTAATGTGGTGATAACAGTCCAACACACACACACACACACACACACACACACACACACACACACACACACACACACACACACACACACACACACACACACACACACACACCTTGCCCAAGGGATTGGGTGCGACTTGTAATGATGTGATGCTATTCTAGATCAGACGGGGACCGAATTTCAGACCGCTTAGTTAGCAGGTCAATCCGATACCACTTCTGTGTGTGTTTCACAATGAATTCCCCTGGCAAAAGAATCCCTCCGCGAGACCTTTCGGTCCTTAACTAGGCTGGATGTAGATTAATAAAGTTAATTGACAAATAGATATATAGAAGAATGAACAAATAAATAGATAGATAAATGAACAAATGAATGAATGAATAGATAATTAAATAAGCATAAATAAATTAAGACGCAAATAACCAGTGAATGCATGGCAGCATTTTGGTAATGTATCTTAACAGCTGAACTCTAACATCTCAAAATATACTGCATGCGATTTCGTTCGAAGGAAGTTAATTCCATTCATAGACTATGTCGTTGGCAAAGCCGTTTCTGTGTACTTTTAGAATCTATATTCTACATCCTGAAAATGTGTTGTTTCCCGTCTGGCGCGCGTTTACGAGTATATAGTGTGAAAACGCTTTCAAGTCAGACACTAATTTCATAAGTCCCGTATTTCTGCACCAGGTCCCTCTTGATTCTCCAATTGTTAAAGAAAGAAAATAAGTTCAACTTTTTGGCCGTCTCCATATTTCACTTTTACATGTATTGCTGTCAGTTTGGGGCGCCAATCACGCATAGCACCCTCCCCTCACCCTCCCTTCCTGTCGCCCTCTTCGGCGAGATTAGGGCTTCATGCAGCCGTTGCACATCATATAATTTCCTAACGAAAATTGGACTTTCGAAGATTATATATACAGTATATACATATATATATATATATATATATATATATATATGTACATATGTACATATGTACATATGCATATATATATATGTATATATATATGTGTGTATATATATATATTATATATATATATATATATATACAGTATATGTATATATATATATATTATATATATATGTTATATTATATATATATATAAAATATATGTATATATATATATATATGTATATACATGTCTCTATATATATGTATGTATATATATGCATATATATATATAGATATGCATTTATATATATATATATATATATATATATATATATATTGCAAAAATAATCACAATAACGCGTGACTAAATAATATGCAGAAACCACAGGGAAAATAAAGTCGGAATACTAAACGTTTTCGTCTATTACTCTGAGGATGTCGTACTAGACGTTTAGTATTCCGCCTTTATTTTCCCCTGTGTTTTTCTGCAATATATATATATATATATATATATATATATATATATATATATATATATATATATATATATATATATATATATATATATACATATATAAAATTGAAGGTGAAAGAAGTTGATGAGGAGAAATGGGAGAATTTTACGCCTTAACGTTTCGACCCGCAGGGTCTTGGTCACAAAGCTAACAACTCAAACGTAACCGGATATTTTATACACGGACGGGTCATCTTATGGGACGCTTCGGAGAGCTTGTTATTTTATCTGCGTATTCTTTTATTATTAATAAGCTTGTGGCTTTTGCTAAACATATAAATCCTTCTCTATGGTTAATGTTGTTATTAGTGTTGATATATGCTGCCTCAATTGTCTTCCTTAGTTTCTTGGATGATCCTTTATTTAATACGGTTCTGTTGTTCCAGTCTGGAAGGTGACCATGTTTATCCACATGTATTACTATGGAGTTAGATGTCCTATGGGCTTTTACGTCATTTTTATGTTCATTTATCCTTTTATTAAGCCCGCGACCAGATTCACCAAAATATGAAGAGGGACAGCTTTTACACGAGATTTTATAAACAACGCTGTTTTCGTTAGTGGGATTATTGTCGCTACGTGTTACCAAATGTCCTACTTTGCTACCTGACGTCCTGGCTATTTTGATACCCGCTTTTAGAAGAAAAGTGTCTAGGTATGAATTAACATTAGAGTTTGGTACTGTGATATATCTGGTTTCATTATTACAATTATTATCATTCTTATTTTTATTTTCATCTTTACTTTTGTTAATTATTTCTTTGGCTTTCTTTTTCAACCTACATAAGAGACCTTTTGGATATTTGAGTTTGATGAAAGTCTCAGTAATATGTTGTAATTCAGGATCTAGAAATTCTTTACTGCATATACGAAATGCTCTGAGGAAGAAACCTGTTATAATACCTGTTTTAGTTCTGTCATCATGTCCTGAGTAGAAGTGTATATAGTCTTCTTTATTGGTGGGTTTCCGGTATACTGAAAATTTCACATTTTTATCTATTCTATGGATAATTGTGTCTAAGAAAGGTAATTTTCCGTTATTTTCATTTTCTGCAGTAAATTGTATATTTTCATTTGCACTGTTTAATCTCCTGATAATAATTGTAATAATGAAACCAGATATATCACAGTACCAAACTCTAATGTTAATTCATACCTAGACACTTTTCTTCTAAAAGCGGGTATCAAAATAGCCAGGACGTCAGGTAGCAAAGTAGGACATTTGGTAACACGTAGCGACAATAATCCCACTAACGAAAACAGCGTTGTTTATAAAATCTCGTGTAAAAGCTGTCCCTCTTCATATTTTGGTGAATCTGGTCGCGGGCTTAATAAAAGGATAAATGAACATAAAAATGACGTAAAAGCCCATAGGACATCTAACTCCATAGTAATACATGTGGATAAACATGGTCACCTTCCAGACTGGAACAACAGAACCGTATTAAATAAAGGATCATCCAAGAAACTAAGGAAGACAATTGAGGCAGCATATATCAACACTAATAACAACATTAACCATAGAGAAGGATTTATATGTTTAGCAAAAGCCACAAGCTTATTAATAATAAAAGAATACGCAGATAAAATAACAAGCTCTCCGAAGCGTCCCATAAGATGACCCGTCCGTGTATAAAATATCCGGTTACGTTTGAGTTGTTAGCTTTGTGACCAAGACCCTGCGGGTCGAAACGTTAAGGCGTAAAATTCTCCCATTTCTCCTCATCAACTTCTTTCACCTTCAATTTTATATATATATATATATATATATATATATATATATATATATATATATATATATAATCTCAGACCTAAGATTTTATGTGTCTACCAAATCATGTCTAATTGTAATGTGCAATAAATTAGCTACATTCCTGGGGAGGCTGTTCTTATTCTCCAACTATTACGCCCAGTGCGCCCGCGCGCGCGTGTGTGTGATTCACCATTGTCTTGAATCACGTGTTGGACTCGTGATCGACAGCTATTACCTTTACGGATGAGAGCTCAGAGCTCAAATGTGTGTGTTATTCACCATGGTCTTGGATCACGTGTTGGACTCGTGATCTACAGATATTTCCCTTCCAGAAGAGAGCTCAGAGCTCATATATGACCGATCTATGGGTACTGCTGTGACCTTACACGCACGCACGCACACACACAAACACACACACACACACACACACACACACACACACACACACATCTCCCCGCCCACGGGAGTTGGAGTAACGAATCGCAGCTCAGCGATACTGAAATCATTTCAGCCCTGGGCGGGATTCGAACCCGGACCACCCGTAGTGGCAGCCGGGAACTATAAACACTGCGCCATCGAGTCGTGTGTGTGTGCGTGTGTGTGTGTGTGTGTGTGTGTGTGTGTGTGTGTGTGTGTGTGTGTGTGTGTGTGTGTGTGTGTGTGTGTGTGTGTGTGTGCATTCGTGCGTGCGCCCGCGAGTCTCCCACTATATTTGCTCGGCGTTAGCATGCCACTCCCGTGACGTCAGAGGGGAAGTTAGGGCGACGACAACGCGACGGGCAGCCACAGGGAGTAGACACGCCTCCGTCCGTATATATGCGTCCGTCTTATTTTTGGAAGGTGAGAGGATTGGGTGAGAGTAAGTGTAGGTCCCACGTGGGGTGGCGGGCTGTAATGCAAGGCTGTCACTAACATGATGCGAGATTTAAATAGAGTCGATATTACTATTATTTGCAATACGTATTGCAGTGTATAGTATGGCAATATAGTGGCAATTATTGCCCCATGCTAGATAGCGTTAGTTCATGTCTATAGAAGACCATTGGGATAATGCGGTAATGTGGTCGGTACTGCTCCGCCCTGCTATCGCTTCCCAGTAGATACCGATTGTTATTCACAGCATAGTCAACTGATGGGACAGGTCGGGTGCGAGCCCAATATCATCATGAACTGGGAGCTTACACATTGGGGGAGCGTCGTTTCACTCACATGACGGCGCTAATCCTTATGGTATACACCCTTTCCATCCCAAACCTGCTGTTGACAGGATCAGTCGAGTTACCCTGTGTCTCCTCTACCAAGGGTTGTCTTTTTTGGAGACTACCCTGAGTGGAAACATCAGGTGCCACATACCCCTATAACTAGCGGCTTTTATTACTATAAAGAGACAGTAAATAGAAATAGAAAAGGTAGGAAAATGCGTGGGATAAAAACAGAATTCGCACTATTTAAACGAGAGCGCCATCACGTGGTCACAAGCAGGTGCAAACCTGCGAAGGGTAATGGCACCCCGTGTATACGGGCATTTCAGGTAATCAATTGTTACATACATACATACATATACCAAGGCTTTTTCCCCCTTTCAAGGGAGGTAGCCAAAAAGGGAAAGGCATAAAAACACTCCCACCCATTTCATCCCTAAATACACTCCACACCCCTCCCACCCTCCCTCTCATCTGAGCACCTCCTGGATGACGGGTAATCCCTGCACCTTGCCCACCGCCCTGGGTCAGAAGCAGTGTCGCAAGACACAGGACATCCACAGCAAGGCCGCTTCATTTAATCGGCGACCCCACCTCTCCGTCCCCCCTTATATGTCTGGAGTATTGGCTGCTTGTTATTGTGGCAAAGTAGCATGCAGTCGATACTTTAGGGTCTATATGGGGCGCCCCTACGGACCAGAGCCACACATCATTTTGTCTATGATAGAAGAAAACTCTGTTCATAGAGAAATAATGACACTTTTGTACTACGACTGTCCCTCCGTTATGCTGTCCCCCAACCCCTTGTTGCTGTCCTGTACCATTTCTCTGAGTATTCTCTTTCTGTGATGGGGGAATTCCCTGTGGTGGGGGAAAAGAATACTGCCACCAAGTATCCCACTTGGATCGTAAGAGGCGAGAAGAAAGGGACGGGGAGTGGGACTAGGCATCCTTCTCCCTGTAGCCCCACGGGGCATATATCCTAAAAACAAAAGTGAAAATTAATTGTTAGCTTTTGAAATAATGCAAATACCTCTTCTTCTATTGCTACTACTTCTACTACTACTACTACTACTACTACTACTACTACTACTACTACTACTACTACTACTACTACTACTACTCGTCGCTGTTTTGGCTGTCCCTTTCTTCAGAGGATGATGGTCTTCGTTCTAGTCCATATTTGTTGTTGGTGCACCCGAAAGTGGCTGATGAGTCCAATTGAGGCTCTGAAGGACCTACTACTACCACTACTACTACCACTACTGATAATAATAATAATCATGGCCTGACTATTATTGCATATTATAAAGCATGCATTAAGAAAGATTTCCTTCCCAATGATGAGGATGATAATGAATAATAATAATAATAAAAATAATAATAATAATAATAGTAATAATAATAATAATAATAATAATAATAATAATAATAATAATAATAATAATAATAATAATAATGATGATGATGATGATGATGATGATGATGATGATGATGATGATGATGATGATGATGATGATGATGATGAATGATGATGATGATGATGATGATTGATGATGATGATGATGATGATGATGATGATGATGAATAATAATAATATTAATAATAATAATAATAATAATAATAATAATAATAATAATAATAATAATTATAATAATAATAACAATAACAATACCAATAATAATAATAATAGTAATAATAGTAATAATAATAATAATAATAATAATAATAATAATAATAATAATAATAATAATAATAATAATAATAATAATGATACTAATAATAATAATAATGATAATAATAATAATAATAATAATAATAATAATAATGATAATAATAATAATAATGATGATGATGATGATGATGATGATGATGATGATGATGATGATGATGATGATGATGATGATGATGATGATGATGATGATGATGATGATGATAATGATGATAATATTGATAATAATAATAATAATAATAATAATAATAATAATAATAATAATAATAATAATAATAATAATAATAATAATGACAATAATAATAACAATAATAATAATGACAAATGATAATATTAATAATAATAATAATAATAATAATAATAATAATAATAATAATAATAATAATAATAATGATAATAATAATAATAATAATGATAATAATAATAATAATGATAATAATAATAATAATAGTAATATTAACAACAACAACAACAACAATAATAATAATAGTAATAGTAATAATAATAATATTAATAATTTAAAGTATATACAGGCAGTAAGTCTTCTAATACACAAATTTTGTGACGCTGTTTTCTGCATTAATAATTTTCTTGGAGATACTTTCTAAAGATCTCACAAATCGCCGTGTAGTATGGTCTAAACTCTGTAGAATCGTGCGTAGGTGGACATATTCTCCGATCCGGAATTCGGCTCAACTGAGCCTTCTTCAGGGAGTGTGTCAAATGTCATCAAAGTGCGATATTTGACCACGCGCACTTTGATGACATTTGACACACTCCCTGAAGAAGGCTCAGTTGAGCCGAAATCCGGATCGGAGAATATGTCCACCTACGCACGAGTTCTACAGAGTTTAGACCCTGCTACACGGCGATTTGTGAGATCTTTAGAAAGTATCTCCAAGAAAATTATTAATACAGAAAATAGCATCACCTTCAACAAAATTTGAATAATAATACTAATAATATGGATGGAGCTATTTAGTGACAGGGATCATAGCCCATGAGCCAAAATCTGTGCGACTTTAAATTCTTATGGACTATTACTTTGGAACAGAGTGATGCTGAAACGCCAATGTTCCCACATTTTCACTTGGCCGTCAATTACCTACAGCTAATTAAATTTAGTAGAAGAGGTGTTAGTTCATACAGTAGCCGCTAGATGACTACGTCTCGCTTATTTTCAGTTTTTCTTCAAGAATAAAACAGATCTGGCCACTCCGATTGTATTTCACGCCTACAAGATGAGGCAATGTATCAATATCCTGGATAAATTTGCTAGTCTATCCTCATCTACTGTATTACCAAAATTAGTTTTAATTTCTGCCACCAGGGGCTCAATTTTCTTAGCTAGCCCATTCAGAGAAACTAAGGTAACGAAGAAATATTATAGAAATATTCAAATTGCATAATTTTATTCGTTTTTTACTTCGTGCATTGATTTCTGCATACAAATATTATATGGTGTTTTCTAATCTTCACTAGGTAAATCGAAATTTGAATAAGTCAAAAATAGGAAATCGAAACTAGAATTTTATCTAAACCAGGTGTTCCCAAACTTTTCAGCTCATCAACCCCCTAATAAAGTTTAAGATTTTCTATAGACCCCCAAACTATCAATTCACAAATTATGTCAGTTTATTATTATTATTGGTGTTGTTATTGTTATTAATGCTAATAATATTATTATCATAGTTGTTATTATCCTTATTATTATTGTTATTATTACTATTATTATTATTATTATTGTTATTATTATAGTTCTAGTTATCAATAGTGTTATCATTTTGATCCGTTATAAAAGGTCTAAATGACAATACTCATCAAGGCGACGGCGTTCCAATAATGATACAGATACTTTCACACATACATAAACATAAGTGTTTTAGAATAAATATTTATGTTAAATATTCTTTATTATATTACAATAAGAAATATTCAAGCCATTGATATTACACAAGCTCGTCACCTTGATGTTCATTCACGATGTGGTTGTGTATGTGAGATTCTCCCTACATGCACAGAATGGAGAGGATTTTCGACTCAGAGTGAACTGACATGATTTTCTTTAAGTTTAGATATTGGTTGGTTGATTATTCTCACTCTTTCAGTACAGGAAGAGAACAGGATCATTTCATGCTAACCATTTAATTTTAAAGACTGCCTTTCGACCCCATAGCAATCTACTGACCCCCTTTCAACCCCATGGATGGTTTCATCGACCCCTGGGGGTAGATATCGACCCCCTGGCAATCTCCTGCCCTCATTTCGACCCCTTGGATGGTCTCATCGACCCCTGGGGGTCGATATCGACCACTTTGGGAACCCCTGATCTAAACTATGCAGTGTTATATGTACCAATTGTCTACAATCATATTTACATATATACATTTCCAATTATGTATATAATCTTTATAATTCCTTAAAATATACCGAAATGATAATTTCTGAATGAAAGGTGGATTCTTTCAACTGATCATTCAGATAATTACACACATCAACATAGCAAATATAAATTTACCTCTGTGAATCGTTTAAAGTAAATACAGTGTAATCATATGAATTAAAAACACCACATTATCAGGCTAATTCAAAGTTCATCATCAGAACTTGCAATATCGTCAGACTCATTCCTGTTTATATTTTCATTCCCATGTTGAGCGGGATAAGACCCTCAAAAGGATTTTAGATATATCAAGTCACAAAAACTGATCAAGTGGAAAGAACAAGGGTATGCTGATTGAGATTCTGCACTCATTCTGGAAACCTCTTTGATGGTATCACTTTTTTTTCTTCCGTGGTAACAAATGACATAGCCTTTCTTCTGATGGCATTTCTGTATGCGTAGCTGGTTAATAATCTAAGTCGTGATTACGAAGAGGCAGAGACAAGGCTGCTTCTGCATGCTAATCATGTTTCACCTCATTATCAGGATAATGTTATAGTGCTTCCTGATATAGATGTCATGGTCTCAGCTACTGGATTTGAACATTGTATTGATAATCACTTGTACTTATAAACTGGGTCTGGTGCTTATAGACGTATCATTGGTATATCTCATATCTAACACCCATGGTTCTAGTAGATGCTCCAACTCCATCTGAGGTAACCATGGATATTCTGTGTCAGAAGAGTTCATGCAGTGACCAGACTTGCTCTTGCAGGAAAATAGATTTGTCGTGTACTGACTTTTGACAATGTAAAGATTGTGACAACAACTCCTCTTCTCAAGATGTGAATAAAGATATTGTAAGCTCTGATGATGAAAATGTACTGTTTTTTATTTATGGATATACATTGTATTCATATTAAATGGTTCACAGAAATAAATACACATTTGCTAGATTGAAGGATCAGTTCAAAGAATCCCTGTACCTTTCATTTAGAAATTATAATTTCGGCATATTTTCCAAGGAATTGTTAAATTCATGTAAATATTTGAAAAAAATATATGTAAACAATATGACTGTAGACCCAGTTGATACAGATAACATTATTGTCAAAACAAAATATTTAGTCTTAATATTAATTTTTGACTTATTTGATTTTGAATTGACTTAGTGAAGACTAGAAAATATAATATAATATTCATATGCAGAATTCCTACGCGATATATATATATATATATATATATATATATATATATATATATATATATATATATATATATGTGTGTGTGTATATATACAATTTAATTACGTCTTTAAATAAGATTCCCTTGATTTCTCTGACTGGGCTAGCTAGGAAAATTGAGGCCCCGGTGGCAGAGAAACTAACAAGTTTTGGGGAATCTGTGTCAGTTTTGGTAACAGATAAGGATAGAATATTAAGTTTAACCTGGATATTGATACATTGACTCATCTTGTAGGCATGAAACATACTCAGAGTGGCCAGATCTATTACATTATTGAAGAAAGCCTGAAGACATGCGGGCCGTAGCCGCCAAGTAGCTACTACTGTATATGAATTAGTACATCTACTTGTGAATCTAAGCTGTAGCTAATTAATGTGCAAATGAAAATGTGGGAACATTGACGTTTTAGCATCACTATGGTCCAAAGTAAGTGCACAGAAATTTAAACCTGCTTCGCGAGAGTTGCTACGGAAAGTCATCACACAAAATTTGGCGCACGGTCTATTTGGCCCACAGTCTTTCATGGGAAGAGTGGGAGACAAAGATGATTACAAACTACTAAAAGAATATCTAGATAAGATGCATGAATACACCCAGAAATGGAAAAGTATATAGCTATAAACAAATGCAAAGTATTAGAAATAGATAAAAAAAAAAAGGGCCATCATTTTACCCATAAAATGGGAATTAAACTATCATAATGACGGGAGAAGGAAGTAATCAGGGATTATTTGTTATAGAAAACCTACTATCAGGGGGGAGCATTTTAAATTGTTGATAAACGTAAGAGCTACATTCCACTTTATGAAGAGGAAGATGAGGAGCCATGTAGCTGATGCCATATACTCTCCGATTCCCACAAGTAAGCGAAGGCGAGACCAGCATGCTTCCGATTACGCACTAAAAACCTGACAAGCCCCAGTTTTGAATATGTTGCAGTGGCGTGGTCACCACACAAATTGACATAAAAACAAACGATTTGAGTGCCTGTTTGTATAGCTAGATAAAGAAAACGTGGTTCGTAACGGTTGCGCCTATATATATATATATATATATATATATATATATATATATATATGTGTGTGTGTGTGTGTGTGTGTGTGTGTGTGTGTGTGTGTGTGTGTGTGTGTGTGTGTGTGTGTGTGTGTGTGTGTGTGTGTGTGTGTGTGTGTGTGTGAGACTTGGATGATGGAGAACATAAACACAGGGGAAAGCACGGAATCCCAATCACTCTTACGTTTCATTCACGTAGGAACATCTTTAGAGAATATACAGAAAACTGTGATAGAAGCTTAAGTACCAAACTCAGTTATCTCGTCGGATGCTTGGGAAAGGCCGTTTTTATTTTTCTGACGTGTTCTACAATTAAAATGCTGGTCTGTCTTGCTAAATTAATAAACCCTCCTCGATGGTTTGAAGAATTCTCTGTTGAAATATATGCTGCTTCTACAATCCTTCTAGTGAATCTATATGCAGCACTTCGGATCCTCCGCATGAACTACTAAAGAATTAGATGTCCTATGTACTTTAATGTCGTTTTTATGTTCATAAATTCTTTTGTCCAACCCTGTTGCTGATTCACCATAGTATGCCATTGAGCAATAATTGCATGGGATTTTGTATACAACACTGATTTCAGCATTGGCTCTATTTTCCGAAGTCTTTATCAGATCACCTATCCTCTTATTGGTTACTTTAGCTACGTTCATACCCATTTTTTATCATATATCTGTCTAGTACAGGTCAAGTTTCTTGATATGTTGATAGAACAAGTAAAAAAGAATGTGACATTCTCAGTATACAGAAATAAAAACAAAGAATTGCAGTTAGCAATCGAGATATATGGTTTCGCTTATTCAACTCTTTCGTCCGACTATGGTGTTAGTTGTGATTTACAAATGTGTTACTACATTTCTCACCAGTGATATATATATATGTATATATATATATATATATATATATATATATATATGTGTGTGTGTATGTATGTATGTATGTGTTATGTTGATATCTAGAAACCAATTGGTGAATAATATTATTTATTTATTTATTTATTTTGTCTAATCAAAGAAGCCACTGCAATCCTTGAATCATATGGACTTCAAATAATGGAGCATTCGTTTTCACGGGGTGATTTTTTTTTTTTCAAAAAACAAAAAAAACAAAACAAAAACAAAAAAACAGGGTGGGTTATTACCCAGAGTGTCAGGCGTTCACTCTTCAACTTCGGTCCTGTCATAAGTAGCTCCATGGGAAGTTTTACACCTACTCAGCGCTTAGTGGGTAAGCACCACACAAAGTGCCATCTTGTTCTTTTTGCTCCTTTTGTTCCGTTGACGTGCGAAAGGACTGAACAACAGAACTTCTTCAGTACACATATATCTCAGCGCAAACGTTATCAATAATAATTTTTGAGAAGTTATGCGTACATTAAAAGTAAAGATGTTGATACAACAGAAATAACACAAGCTTTGGTTCTTCTGAATAGTGAGAACAATGTTTTTGTATTGTATCTAGTGGATACAGTGGACATTAATGTCCAAAGTTGTTCAGACAAACTAGTAGTGGGAGTTAAGCGATTTGTAATGCAAGAGATCTGTGGACTGCAAAATGTTACTCAACGGAATTGCTATGTGAAACAAGCTTTTGAAGGCAACGGGTAACGAGTCCGTTAATAGAACTTTGAACTTATGGTCAGAAGAATGCCAGCTAAACGAAAATTGAATGGTTGAACGACATTTTAAAAGCTAAAAAGTCAAGATTAAACAGAAACAAATGGTTAAACAATAAAGTGAATGTTCAAACAAAAATTAGAATTGTTTGATAAAAGATAACAATTAAATTAGATACTTAATGGTTTGATAAAAAATGGAATGATTAAAGGATTTTTTTATGATTAAACATAACATGAAGTGTTGGACAGAAAATTAAATGGTTAAATAGATTATTGGATGGTTAAACTGATGAAATCAGAATAGATAAAGATGAATTTTAATCATTAAAAAACAACGACAAAGGAAATTCTGAATAGCTAAGGAAAAGAATAGTGTTTAAAGGGAAATTTGATTAGCTCAAGAAGAACAGAATAGGTAACTTTGAATATTCAAATAAAAATATATTTTTATGTAAAAGAAATAATTAGATAGCTAAATAGAACTGAATAACTAAAAAAAGTAAATGGCTATCAATCAATTGATACCTAAGCCCAGACAATGTACAGCGCACACCCACGGAGCTGCTCGCTTCTCAAAGCAGCAGGCCGTTGTGTTTCGGGAGCTATTGGAAGTTACTTCTCTTTGAGAACATACACCCAGATATCAAGCCAACGTTGGATCGACGTTGAGAAAAGATCGAAACCGTCGAAGAAGGTCGGCGTCGGTAAAACGTCGAATATCGACGTCGTATCCACGTCGATATTTTGTCGTGTGCCGATGGTACACGTAACATGCATACAACGCATTCCCAACGTTGATTCCACATCAATGGAAATAAGCATCACAATTTATCCCGGTAGATGGCTCCACTGTACCATCAGTCGTAGCAAACACACAATGGCGTCCTATGAAAATTGGACAGTTCAGCGTTTAAAAGTTAAATTGGCAACAAGAGGAGCACTTGTCTTAGGGAGGAAAGAGAATTTGATAGAAAGGTAAGATATCGTACTTACTTTCAACACGATTTCAAGTAACAATAGTCCATTGTTATTGTGTAAATATCCATTTTATTGGTCGGAGTGTTCACCTTAACGTCTAACGAAGCAAACAAAATTTGTACTCTAATACCACGGTCTGCCATAATACTGTCCCCAGATTCAAACATATGTCCTTGTATTAAACAAGATCTTTTGATTATCTGTCTATTAGATGCGCTGCCACCGTAGCTATCACTCACATAAGAAATTAGTCCACCTGGAGTGCAGCCGATCATTGTCTTCAATGTGTTGCGAAAAAGTTGCACTTCGTGCATTAACATTACTGAGTTTTTGAATCGGCACCTCTGTTGCATCCAAAATTACTCTTGTTGATGGAAACTGTTTTTTGAAGTTCACTGGCATTAAGTCCTGCACTGTGTTTCTTTCTGGCCAAAAATTTATTTCTTGGAGTTGGAAGAACATAAAATTAATCCATACATTCACAACTTTTGACGTATAAGTTTGACTGATTCTGAACAAAATAGATAATTCAATGTCATCTTTGGCCTGTCTCAACTTGATTATAGTTAAAAACAACTGATTTTCCGCAAATAATAAATCGTAGTCCATTCCATCAAGACCAAGCACAGAAAATATTAGGAAAAATGTACAAAGTCATTAAATCCTGTATAATACTGAATGGTCTTATTGTCATTTTTAAGCCGGAAGATAGAAAATTTAGCATTCATAGAAGTTAGTATCTCACACTGGATACCGTGGTCCTGGACCGATTTCTCTCCGTCAGTGTCACTTTGTAGAATCTCATTTTCTCTTTCAGCTGACACTACCTCTTCGTTGCCAACATCTTGAATATCTGGTTCCTTTTGAAATAAACGTCTCTTAGCTACTCTTTCTACTCTTTCTGCATTTAGTGTTGAGGTGAACGTGGATGGTGCTGCATTAAAATAAAAAACAGATGGAACATCACCAGGTTTCAGCCCCTTACGAGAACCTGAAATTAAAGCAAAGAAAAATTTTGTTGTCTGACGAGTTAAACACCAACTGCTACTTTCTTGAAAAAAAGAAAAATAGTTTTTTGTTTATCTTAGGAAGCAATAGAGTAAGGTTAGGGTAAGTGGTAATGTCAGGGTTTGAGTTTGGGAATCATAAAAGAACTTTGAAAAAAAAAAGACGTAGCTCTATTAATTTTTTACGTAACAGTAGACATATCCTAATTTCATAATTACCTTCCTGATAATATATACAATAACAGGTACATGGGTTAAAAAATAATGGCTGCTCCGCATAACAAAATTCTTACTACCACACGCACTTGACATGATGACACAGCATGGGGAACGAGTTATCTTGCTGAATTGTTAAAAAAGAATAGTGCCTGTTATTTTTCGTTATATATAAATGGCAACAAAGTTGAATATCACTTACCTAAAAGACCAGCAGGCATGTAGTCACCTGCTGTAAAATGTTTTTCACAGACAACACTGTATTTCCTTGGAATCCATGGCTTATTTGTACCTGGTTCAAGGTGTTTTATCGCTATTCTCCTCTTCATATTAATCTTCTCATCTGACGGAAACTTGCGTCCACCCTTACGTGCTGGAACAGAGCAATGCTGAGGCATTTTAAAGTTAGTTTTATCACGTTTGGAAACAAGACTGTAAAACAGGAAGTGAACTTCACGACTCATCACACAGTGCTGCCATCTGGTGAGGTAATGCGTGCTTACTCCCATTGGTCTTGCCCTCCACTAAAGAAATTTGCCGTGAACTTCTAGGAGATGCTGCTGTTAAAATGATAGCACGTGTGCCTTTGTCGGCTAGCACTATGAATAGGAACATTGAGGAAATAGCCGGAGACATTGAGACACAATTGTTGGAGAGGATTAATACATCACCGTGGTACGCACTCCAGGTTGACGAATCTACAGATATCGACAACAAGGCAATACTACTTGTTTATGTGCGATATCTTTATCAGGAGGATGTGCATGAGGATTTGTTATGTGCACTATCTTTGCTAACCAACATCATAGGAGCAGAACTATTCAAGTCACTGGATGGTTATATATCAAGACAACTAAAATGGTCCTTTTTTGTCGGCATATTCACAGACGGAGCTGCTGCCATGAACGGACGACTCTCCGGTTTAACTGCTCGGATTAAGGAAGCTACACCTAAGAGTAGATCTATGCATTGTATCATTCACAGGGAAATGCTGGCAAGCCGAAAAATGTCACCGGAATTTAATAGCGTATTGAATGATGTTAAAGTTATTAACCACATCAAAGCACACGCCCTTAACTCGCGCCTGTTTGAGCAGCTTTGTGAGGAGATGGACGCAGAGCACAAACGCCTTCTCTTGTACACTGAAATAAGATGGTTATCCCGAGGAAAATCGCTAACCAGAGTGTTTGAATTACGAGAGCCATTGCAAAGATTTCTCTCAGAAAAGAAGTCACCGCTGGCAGCACATTTCAGTGACAAGGTATGGGTCGCAAAACTGGCTTACCTGTGTAACATATTCAGCCTGCTCAATGAACTCAATCTGTCCCTTCAGGGGAAAATGACAACTGTTCTCAAGTTGGCAAAGTAGCTGCATTTAAAGCCAAACTGGAGTTGTGGGGACGGCGCGTGAACAGATGCATTTTGGACATGTTTCAAACATTAGCGGGGATTTTGGGCGAGACTGATCCTGAGCCTTCATTCTCCCTAATGGTGCACGATCATCTGTCTTTGCTTTTAAAAGAGTTCGAGCACTACTTCCCAAACACACAAGACTCACGAACTGGTAAGGAATGGACCTGCGACCCATTTGTCAACAAACCAGGTGAATCTAGTATGTCTGTGCAAGAAGAAGATCAACTGCTGGAGATTGCAAATGACGGCGGCCTTAAAACTACGTTCGAGGCAACAACTCTGCCGGTGTTCCGGATTGAAGCCATGGCGGAATACCCTGAGATCGCCACCACAGCTTTTAAAACCCTATTGCCATTTCCGTCATCCTATCTGTGTGAAGTGGAGTTTTCTGCAGTGACAGCAACCAAAACAAAACAACGGAACAAACTGGACTTAAGCAATACACTTTGGGTGTCACTGTCTCCTATTACCCTCAGATGGAATCGTCTCGTTGCAGAGAAACAAGCTCAGGGTTCTCATTGATTTAGCGTTCTAGTGACTTAAAATGCTCATGCACTTCATATTAATTCTTCTGGTGTATATGTATTTTATTTTGAGGGCATTTTTAAATAAACAATTGGATTCAATTGAAATTGTTTAATTAAAGAAATCTATAATATAAACTAGAAAAACGCTCAGAGAACCCACACTCCGCCAAGCACTGAGCGAAAAAAAAAAAAAAAAAAAAAAAAAAAAAAAGGGGGTGTGAATAAGTCTACGGAATGTTTACTACCCATATTCAGCAAGCGCTGAGCGATCCCAAAGAAAACGATTACTGAATTATTACTGAGAAATCAGTTATATATCATAGAGATCATAAATGACCATTATGCTACTTGTCACGCGAATCACGGTGACAGAAATCTACTTCTATTCAAGATATGAAATATTCTAATACACGTAGATACACGTACGGACGTACACACTTAGCACCCCGGTGAAAACATACACGGAGTGAACTATCAACCCACCCCCCAAGGTCACGGTAAAATTGTCAAACGTTGAACGTTACGCAGCAATAAAAAGGCTGGGGACCACTGCTGTATCACACTACAACACTGAAGAACAAACATAAACCCAACCGTTCAGTGCTTTAGTTTGTTATTCCTACGGAACTCATTCCTGAAGTTCTGAAACTCGTACACGATTCACCCATCACTGCCCACCCAGGAAAGGGCAAATGCTTGAAACAAGTCAGGTTGCAATACTTCTGGTTAACCATAAGGAAAGATATACACGCCTATATTGATGCTTGACATTCATGTGCTTCACGCAAAGGTCATATTAACGGTCATGTTCCCATCTTAACTTATACTGCCCCTTGCAAACCTTTCGACACAGTAGCTATTGATCTTCTTAAGTTACCACTCACCTCCAGCGAAAACCAATACGTCTTTGTTTGGTGTAGTTTTTTCCCGATTCTGCACTCTTTCATCCTTACCAGACAAGACAGCACAACAAGTTGCACAAACGATTGTTGACAAACTTATATACCCCAAAACACTCATTTCAGACAACGGAACAGAGTTCACAAATGAAATTCTCACAAACATTTGTAAACACGTTAACATCACGGAATGCAACACTACTGTTTATCACCCTAGCTCTAACGGTTTAGTTGAGAGACAGAACCGCAAAATCCTTAAATGTTCTCAGACATACATTTTTCTTGTGATGAACATGTACCGATGATCCAAGCTTGCATCAACAGTGTCATTAAGAAGTCAATATCAGTCATCACATTTTGTTCTCTTTGGCTTGGACATAAACTCCCATGTGATCTCCTTACGTCAGACTTAACCCCATCCACATTTACAATTTCGACGATTATGTCAAAGTAAAAGTACAAAATGTCAACACTCTCTTCAAGAGAATTCACAATACCCTTACTCTCTCCAAAGACAATATGGCAGGGCTTCATAATACAGGAGAGAGAGATTGCATAATTGAAATTGGAGACATTGTGTACACCCTCAACCACACACCCACATGGAAATGTTCTCTTAAATTCGCGGGACCTTTTTGTGCTATTGACCTAATGCCAAACAATAAAGTCAAAGCACTTAGTTTGCAGAATTTAAGAGACAGTCCTACACAAAGGTAATATTAAAGTAGTAACTCGAGACCTAGACCTCCAGCATATCCCATCTCCATCTCCAACAACCAATCCATCACAAGGTTTTTCCATCTCCTCTCCACCAACTCCAGCTACTCCTCTTCCTAGATATAGCTTACGTAAAAAAGCCACTATATAAAATAGTATATTCTAGGTGAATGGAATTGTATCTCCTTTCCATATGTCATTAGATTTAAGTAAATATTATTAAATTACCTTCTACGAGCAAATCGCTGAGAACAACGATAGATGGCCGGACCGAGCGCTGTTAGACGAAGATATATTACACGCCACAGGACGTCAAAACTACACGTCATAGGACGTCATACTACGAGTAAAGAGATATCAACCATACGACGTCGCGTACGTCGTGGTAGCAGCACTAAACGGCTGTTGAGCGTCAGTTCTAACCAGAACCCGACCGGAGCCCCACAATGGAATTAGGCCGACCTGACCTTGACCTCTTAGGACACCTGGTCCGCACAAGAGACGACCGTTGAGAAGCGTACATCCACAGAAGGAATTATCCTTATATTTTATTTTTCATAATGTATTATTGAAATATGCCATATCCTTCTATGTATCATTATTGTATATATTTTTGTTTAACATTGAGTTTCATTCAACCATGTAAATACCTACTTCTGTTACATTGTAAATATTACTATACGACAAAAAAATTGTGTAGTGGCAACCATCACACCCTTTGTGGTCAGTGGCAATTGCCTTGCTTAGCGCATATCACGACTGGTTCTGCACAAGACAACTGGCTGCGATTTACTAGAGTAAATCCGTAGAGCTAAACAGCCTTTACTTGCTCCGCTACTCACATCGCCTCCAAAAGTATGGATCACAACCTTCCACAGTAACATCCTATAAATAAGCAAGCATTCTGCTAAAATGCTCGAATATTGTTCTCTAGATATTAAGGAATCAGATGCCTATTGTCGTAAGTTACACGTTCTGAATTTATCACTGGAATCGACATGAAAGTAGTAAATGTAACAATCCCATGTGGATCACCTAAAATTCTGACAAAGAATATATATATATATATATATATATATATATATTTATAAATATATATATAGATGTATATATATATATATATATATATATATATATATATATATATATATATATATATATATAATTACAGGTCGAAATGGGAACAAGGGATGAGGGAACATAGAGCAAGATATTGTAGATAGTTTTGAAATAATTTTTTTATTTTGAAATATGTCAAGCACTTCGGTTTTTACCATCTTGTTTTCTCTATTTTATCATAATTTTCATGTATTTTTTTATTTACTGAGTGAAGGAGTCACGCAAAAACTTGACCATTGAAACAGAGAAATCAATGATTTGAAAATAAAGTGACCTTTCCCAGCGTTTAATCTCACGTACTATAAGACGCTTTTCTGACTGGGATGCCTATCATTGCAGAGCCGATGAATTTGAAATTATATCTACTTGTAAAAAAAAAAAAAAAAAAAAAAAAAAAAATCTTCAGTATATATCATGCATCTTTGTTTGGCCAGGAACCACCTTCTTGCCTCTACTCGAGTGTCAAAATTCCTCTGTAGACCTGGTACAGGGAAGATTTTAGAAAACTGTTAGAAGTATTTCCGTGGTAAAAGAAAGGTCTCTGTCGCATCTCAAACAATATCTTTGGTTTCCTTCCGCCTGCCGTTTCTCTGTCAGCAAGCCCATGCACATCCCTTGTTGGCTTCATGTGAAGCCAGAGACGTTACTACAGACATTTTTTGACGCCGCACATCTGGACTCGTCTTTGTCTTCTGAATACTCTCACTACGACAGCTTTGTTCCACTGATTCTTTGTTTTGTCACCTTCTTCCCCGAGTTCTGAGTCATCATGTCCCTCAGTGACTTTGTCTTCCGACAATGATGACATATTTGAAAGTGACGAGAATGAGGAGACCCTTTCTTCACAGCCACAGTGCAAATTCGAGGGTATAGTGGAGGTTACTTCGAATGGCCACGCGTGAGCAAGCAGGACGGTTACCACCTCTACTTTCCACGTGACCTCTTCCTTTCCCGACTTATCTTCGAGTTCGTCGTGCCTCCAGATTGCAGTCTTCTCCAGACGGCGATGCACGTACACAAACTGAAGTCTCCAACTCCTCGTGGCTTGACAAATAAGACAGATATCTGCGTTTATTGTTTATTATGATAATTATGAGTTGGTAATTTGGACCCAAAAACTTTAATCTTCACTTCACTCCCGCACAATGTCAAAATAGTTCAGAATCTTCACTTCATAACATCCCCCCCCCCCAGTTGACGTCCATTGTCCTACACTATACATCGATCTTTACCCGGTTTCCCAATGTACGGCGACGCCGTTGCGGCTTGTTGGCCATAGCAGCTCCCTTTGATGAGTCGTTTGACTCGAAAAATACTTTAACCAGGGAGGATATGGCGGTCGTTGTATATAAGCTAATTGAGCTTGTCCATAATCTGGCCGCGTAGGATGACACCAGCACCAGCGTAGGACGATTTCACAGTTCCAGTGAGTATGACGTCATGTGTAAATCTTACCTTCATAACGACTATTATTTCATAATTTATCACATCTGTTACAATGCTATATTTGTGGATATATATGCAAGTTCTATTAGGATTTTTTAGCAGGGTTTGTCGGTTTATCCGATAGAAACATTCATTGTATGCTATAAAAACAATTTTATTAAATATGAATAGCTCATTTTAGATATTTTGCAGAATGGTTCTGCGAGAAGGACGTGGATGATACAGTTCCTCGTAGCCTTTGTTTTCAAAGCTTAACACCCTCCCCTCCATCTGGGGACTGGTAGCAACATATCTTTCTTGCCAGCTTCTAAAGATCACATCCTACACTGTTTCTCCGCACGACCTCGCATAAAATTCTCCCTAGTGCATTTCCACAGAAGTTTGTCTAGTGGTACCGGGTTACCGTTTTTGTCTTTCTTGAGCAATCCGCGGCTCTCTACAATTTCGATAGTATAGTACCCTGTTATTCCTAGCGCCAAGAAAGTGAAGAGGATGGTGATCTTATTCCTTACGCAGATGAGCGAACTGCAAATGTATGCTATCAGAAAACCGATGGACTCCCACAATTTGTAATTGCTGAATGCAGCCTCTGAGTTCTCTGGGAAGATGACCCCGTAGAATGCTGTGGACACGAAATTAACATGTAAGAATATTGGGTTTGGTAACATACCGGGTAACAGCAAAACTCATTCACCTCTGGCATTGAGAATAATTTCGTCTTTTTCTTTTAAAAATGGTTCAAAATCAGAATAATTCAAAGAAGCAAAATGAGACTGTATTTGTAAATTCCAATCAAACTTGTTCTTAGAAATCCGATGAATATTGATTATACCAAATTAATTATTTTGTTTTCATAGATTTGGGACGTGGCCATTTTAAGATGATAAAGGAGTTAATATCAAGCAATAAAGCTAATGCTAATTAGTTTATTCATATGCTCATGAAATAATTATTCCCTGTGAGAGATTTTTGCATTTTCGAATTTTATCGGTTAAGTGTTTATCTTACCATTTACTTGTGTCTGCCATACGGCGTCCGAGATTCCCCATAACAATGCGATGACGTAGAAAAGAGCGATATCGCTAGGATGGGGTGACCAGTACAAAAGTATGATGAGAGCGACCATATTGATAACGGCCCCACCGGTGATTATGGGCACGCGGCCAACAAGCTTAACAAGAGGTCCTAAAGTTAAGGAGCAGAAGGCGTTGACGACACCATAACACATCATGACGTAACCGATCATGTGGACTCCAAGTCCGCACGACACGTATGCCTGCAGATTAAAAAAAAAGGGAGTTGTCAGTTCCGCGAGAACATTTTATAGGCGAAAAATGGCATATTTTGACAGTCCGAGTTTTGTTTCGTGTTTTGTCTGCACCACCTCTTATACTTACTGCAGTAAAATCAGCTCCGATGAAGGCTTGTTCCACACCCGTCCAGACGGTGAGAGGGAAGATGAGGAACTGATAGGGATGTCGGAAATGATTGAAGGTAGCGACAAGTTGTTCAAGTCCAGGCGTCCCGAAGGCAGATTCTTGGTTCTCATCTGACCTAGTACCATTATATAAGTGTGTCACTTTCAGAAAACGAACCTAAAAGAATTGAAAATTATTCAAGAGTGAAAACAGTAAACTTTGTGAAAGCGTTATTAGGGGCCTTAGGCACATTCTCTAAAGACTTGTGAACCTGCCAAGGGGTGCAGCGTACCTTTCAATGTGTCTTACAAAGACAGCAACGATGATGCAGGAAAAAAAAGCGAAGATCAGGTAAATGGAAGACATGAGGTAGATTTGCGAGTCCGGGGGCAGCGCCAGTTTGTCCAAAGTTACGTTGCCCCGGTCCTCCTGGGCTTGGCAGAAATTTGCGCCGCAGAACTTGAGTTGTTCCTCCGCCGTCGGCTGCTCACCTTCGTCGCCAGGTGAAAGAACTGCAATTCCAAATTTCATTGGATTGGAGTGACCCTGTTTGATTCTCTGGTGGTATTTTGACGCCTCATAAAGATCATCTGGTTGACTCACTCCCTATGCGTATGTGTGTTGGGGGGGGGGGGGTTATTCTGTGTAGTCTTATTCTATATAATGATAGTAATAATGATGATAATAATAATAATAATAATAATGATAGCAATAATAATAGTAATAATAATATTAATAATAATGATGATGATAATAATAATAATAATAATAATAATAATAATAATAATAATAATAATAATAATAATAATAATAATAATAATAATAATAATAATAATAATAATAATAATAATAATAATAACAATAATAATAATAATAATAATGATAAAATAATAATAATGATAATAATGATAATAATAATAATAATGATAACTGATAATAATGATAATGATAATAATAATAGTAAGGACAATAATAATGATGATAATAGTAATAATATTAATGATGATAATAATAATAACAATAATAATGGTGATTCTGATTTCGTTTAATGTCACAAACTCCCCACCATCAGGAGGCTAGGACGCTGCCCCTTATTATTGTTATTATTATTAATGATGATAATAATAATAATAATAATAATGATAATAATAATAATAATAGTAATAATAATAATAATAATAATAATAATAATAATAATAATAATTAATAATAATAATAATAATAATAATAATAATAATAATAATAATAATAATAATAATAATAATTAATAATGATAATGATAATAATAATAATAATAATAATGATAATAATAATGATAATAATAATAATAATAATAATAATAATAATAATAATAATAATAATGATAATAATAATAATGATTATAATGGTTACAAAGGATTATAAAGAAGGAGCATGCCGACAGGAGACCTTTTGGTCCATAACTAGGTCGGATGCGAAAACAATTATAATAATGATACATAAATAAATAAATAAAATTTTAATTATATACATGTATACATATACCAAAGGCTTTTTCCCCCTTACAAGGGAGGCAGCCAAAAAACCACTCCCACCCATTCGTCCCTATCACACCTCACTACCCTCCACCCTCTTATCTTGTTATTATAGTAATATGAATAATAATAAATGAAATAATAAATAAGTATAGCTAAATACTAAACAAACAGGTAAATAACAATAAATTGACAGATAATAATTGATAAATGATAATCAAGGAAATAATAAACAAACAGACAAATAACAACAAACAAATAAACAAATAATATAAAATAAATGGCAGGCATTACAACACCTTGCTTACGTGTTTATCTAAACGAATCTTAAAGCTTCGAACTGAAGTACATTCCTTTGCCTCTGAAGGAAGTTTATTCCATTCATTAACTACACGGTTGGCGAAGTTGTTTCTACCCACTTCCAAATTGAATCCATTTCATGACAGTTTGAGACCATTACTTATTGTCGGATCCTCATTCAATGTGAAAACTTTATCACTTTTGATGTCAATTCCCTTTAGAATCTTGAAGACCTGTATCAATTCACCTCTGAGTCTACGCTTTTTGGGGGGAAATAGATTCACATGTTTTAGTCCATTTTCGTACGATTTATTTTTTATATTTGGAATCAGTTTTGTGGTTCACCGTTGTACTTTTTTCAATCTGTCAATGTCTTTATTAAATTCGGTGACCATATGGAAACAGCATATTCCAAATGTGGACGAAATAACGATTTATATAGCTTGTTAATGAGAAATGGACTTTTGAAGTCAATATATCGCGCAATCAGTCCTAGCATCTTATTTGCTTTTTCAGAGGCTGAAATACACTGATTAGATAATTTGAGATCGTTATTGATAATTACGCCGAGATCTTTCTCACTACCCACTTTTGTTAACGAACTTCCAAATAACTTGTAATCATATTTATTGTTATTTTTACCTATGTGTATATCCTTGAATTTACTCGTGTCAAATTTCATTAGCCAGTTTTCAGGCCATTGCTGAATATGTAATTGGCTTAATGATCATTTGCCACTCCGCACAGTTTTGTACCATCAGCAAATTTGGAAACAATAGATTTCAGTCCGTGGTCTATATCATTTATATATACTATAAATAGAAATGGCCCAAGAATGTAACCCTGAGGAACTCCACGTGTAACATTTTTCCATCTAGAAGTTTTGCCATTTAGAACAACTTAATAGGCTACCACTTATTCCGTGTGAAGCTAATTTAGTAAGTAGTCTTTCGTGGGGAATGGTATCAAAAGCTTTTGCAAAGTCTAGATATATTAAATCTATATTGTGTCTTTTGTCATGATTCGAGATGACTGTGTTGTAGAATTGGAATAAGTTAGTCACGCAAGAACGTTTCCGTCTGAATCCAAGCTGGCTATCATTTATCAGTTACTTTCTAAATGATGTTCAATAGCATCTCTGATGATAATGTCCATGTTTTTTCCTACGATTGAAGTCAAGCTTATAGGCCTGTAGTTATTTGGTTTATTTTTGTCATCTTTCTTGAATATGGAAATAACATTAACTAGCTTCCATTCTCTTAGGACATCTCCGGATATTATGGATTTCTTGAAAATAGTTTCTGAAGGAACAACTATCTCATTTTTCAGTTCCTTTAAGATTCTTGGATACCAACCGTCAGGCACTGTTGTTGTTTTTTTTCCTTTTTTTTCTTTTGTTATATTTACCGTAGTGAGTAAATTCACCCTAGACTTTTCACAGGTTTCAGTTTGGAGTTCACTTTGAGGTGTTTCATTTACGAATAAAATATCACACATTCTTTCATTTGAATATTCAACTAATGCAACTATAGAATTCTTTGGGATTCTCTTTGGATTTATCAACGATACCTATTTCGTATTTCTGTTTTCATTTTTTATTGTCCTTTTTTAAACTCTATCATTACATAACTTTGATAGTCATTAGGCGCACCCGATGATGATGATGATGATGATGATGATGATGATGATGACGATATGATGATAATAATAATAATAATAATAATAATAATAATAATGATGATAATAATAATAATAATAATAATAATAATAATAGTAATAATAGTAATAATAATAATAATAATAATAATGATAATAATAATAATAATAATAATAATAATAATAATAATAATAATAATAATAATAATAATAATAATAATAATAATAATAATAATGATAATAATGATAAAACTATAACCTTGAGTTTCCCTGATTGCCAAGCCGCATCCACACAGTAACTCACAACGGACCTTGAGCCCTATTGTAGATCTCTCTAGAAAGGAACTTCGGATTGCTGTGTTGTATTCCTGTGGGACTGTGGCTGAAGATTAATAGAGCGATATCTCAGGTCCGATCTCGAGACCGAGTGCCGGCTCCTCTGGGCTGCACTTCCAGATGAAAGTGAGGAGGCATGACAGGTAATGAAAATGGACATGAGAGAGAAGATTCTCTCTGCCGCCCATTTTGCAGAACCACCAATGGCAGGGACCCGACATAATGCCGTATGAATGGAATGCTATTCAATAAGAAATAATAATACTAAAAGCTGCAGGTTATAATTACAGAGCGCACCGACGTCAAACTGTTCGTTTCATTTCGAGATTGGATGAAAAAGTAAAATAACTTAGTAACCGAAAGATAACTGATAAACAACTAACTGAATAAACAGATAAATGACCGAATAACGGAATAAACAATGGAAGCTATGCTCAATGACCCCGTCTCTACATCTCCATTTGTCAAACTTTCCCTTGAATATATACACACACACACACACACACACATATATATATATATATATATATATATATATATATATATATATATATATATATATATATAATATATATATGTATATATATATACATATATATGTGTGTATATATGTATATGTATATATGTATATACATATATATGTGTGTATATATGTATATGTTTATTTGTATATGTATATGTATATGTGTATATATATATATATATATATACGTGTATATATGTATATATATATGTATATATATATACGTATATATATGTATATATGTATATATATATATATATATATATATATATGTGTGTGTGTGTATGTGTGTGTGTGTGTGTGTGTGTGTGTGTGTGTGTGTGTGTGTGTGTGTGTGTGTGTGTGTGTGTGTGTGTGTGTGTGTGTGTGTGTGTGTGTGTGTGTGTGTGTGTGTGTGTTGGACAACGAAAAAAATACACGAGAGCGACGAGCGATTTCGCTCGGAAAAGTTCCAATGTCGCTCTCGCAAATCCAATAGCGGGAGCGACCCCCCCCCAAAAAAAAAAAAATCGCTCCCGCGGCAAGATTCAACGTTTTTCATGCATTATCCATCATTTGGCAATCCCTGAATCCCATCACCATTGATGAAAGGATCAGAGCAAACACAACTTACCCGTGATCAATCATTGCATTATCAATCGATATCATAAACGCAACGTGTCAATCAACTTTAATTTGTTGATGTACGTACATATGTGTACGCGGTATAGCTGCTAGAGTTCAATGGCTTACCTAGCCTAGCTTCGTATCAGCTGCATGCGCGCGTATACTAGTACATGTTGACTAGACTCTACACGACTATCGTGCTACATAATGTCGCTAGTTTTGAATTGCATGGTACCTGTATGCAGGGAAGTTCATTGGTTGCATGCAGCTAGTTGCCCAATCAACGCGCTGACTACATGTACAATGCACCATACCCAATACCACATCACCGCATGCATACGTACACTGTACATATGCAAACTCGCTCCGATATGAGTCATGAGCCTTCCAATAGTTTGGAGGAAATCGAACCTGCAAAAACATGGCTCTGGAAGTATCAAAAATGGCTCTGGTAATTAATAAAAATGGCTCTGGTGAAATTAAAGAAAAAAATGAAAATGGCTCTGGAAAAATAAAAAGTATTTTTTTCCCTGTTGTTGGAGCTCTGCTGCTCGTTTAACTTCTACTGGCCTTGCTCTCTACTATCCTTTTTACATTCCTCTTTTAGCACCTCTATGAACGCCGCTTCGACCCGATACTGTCCCTAAGGTTAGAGGGGCTTGTTATTGACGGCACAAAACAAATCCAATTATTCACGTACCCCTTGAGATCATACACGCCAGTATCGGCCTCGTAAAGGATAAAAATCTAGCAACCCACCCCTACATCAACCCTATAAGAATCTTCTGCGTAAACACATTTTTTTTTTCATCCAAGCCATTATATGACCTCTTTTGATAACCGTAGATTTTCAGGAGAATTTTGGTTGAATATGTCCGTCTTCCTTTCATGAAATGACTTTAATCTTTTTGAGAACCAAATTATTTTAAACAAGTTCTGAAAAAGAATCATACCTAAGGAAGAGATGAGATTCCCCCACACTTGAGAGAACTGGAAGAGGAGGAAGAAAAATCCAAAAAATCTGGTGATTATAACTTCCTTGTCTTCCCCCACCAGTGCTGCATATCTCTGACCTGTCTGTGGATTAAAAATTATATTTCTTAGATTGATTTAGATACTGTGAAGAAATATTAGTAAGGTGTGGAAATCAAAGGTGGATGGACTGAACTATAGGGAAAGACCGAGGATAAGATGGCTGGATGGGGTGAAAGGGGCTTGGAGCAAGAGAGGGATGCCTGTTGAGCAAGCAGGGGAGTTGGCAGGAGAAAGGAGCGAGTGGAAGATGGTTGTATGGATGATATTTTGACATAGCCCAATGGGATGTCTTCCTATCTTCTCTATTTTTTGCATGAGGGGACGGGGAAGTGGGGGGGGGGGTCTCCGGGCAAGTGAGGTGGCCCTGTTGTGGATGTGCTGTGTCTAGCTGCATTACTTCTGACCCGAGCAATGGGCAGGAGACAGGGATATTCCTTCATCCCCGAGGATTTAAAATTAGAGGGAAACGAGAGTGGTGGATGGGAATGGATGCGTGGCTTGACTTAGCGACCTCCCTTATTATAAGGGGGGAAGAACCCCTTGGTATGTAGGTAGATAGATAAATAGGTAATGTGGAGAACTGTTATAAGATATTCAATGTTTTACGAGCTATTAAGGAATATTCTTCGATGGAAGTCCACAACTGATGAATAGCCACCTCTTTATGTTTGATTTGTAAGCCACGATCAGCAAATAACGTGGCCAGCTCTTCTTCAACTGTTAAAGGATAAGTATGTACTACTTTGTATAAATGTATGGTAATTCACATATAGAAACTAAAACAAAGTATTTTTTCAATTTGACCCATTGTCACGACTCATGGGCACGATAGAAAAAAAATAAAAATAAAAATAAAAAATAAGGCCGTGCGCAGCTCGGACGAGTGACAGAGAGTTCAGGCAGGATCATTAAACTCTTCGTTAAAATGAATTATTATTTACAATAATAAAATAGACACAAACACCATCAATGGACATAGAATAAGAAAGAATATATGTTGCATGAATTATAAATGGATAATTAATCACCAAGTAGAGTAGATGGGTGTGTAGCACGTAAGAACAGATGGGCGAAATGTCGATTATGGTGTAGGCGACTCTTGTTTCTGTTTGCTAGAAGTCGCACCAACGGAAAATCCTTTGGTCCGATCTCCAAGTCTCGGGAACAAATGAGTTGGTTGAGGAGAGGCTGATGTACGATAACTTCTGGTACAGGAATTAGCGGGAACACGTAGGTTTTTTTTTTTTTTTTTTTTTTTTTTTTTTTTTTTTTATCTCAAGGCTACCGGCCCATAAGGGGATCATTAAGCTTGCTGTGAACCTACGATCCTGTTTAATTTATCATTACAATTTCCACAACAATCCTGTTGAGCGCAAATAATACACTACTTTGTCAATAAGGAAACAGTCATTGTCCAAAAGATTTGTCATGTTTAACTGAATGTTCTTGAGTCTGCAATGATGTATAAGCGCCTGGCGCTGTGCGTTATATTTCGTGCAGTGTATGAGTATGTTTCTTATAGATAGTGTAGTGTTGGAGGTGTTGCACTGGGGAGGACATACGCCAGTGATATAAGGATCTAGGTGGGTGATGTAGGTGGAATTCATCCTCAGCCTTGCTATGGCAATTTCTTCCCGTCTATTGCTTTTGTATGATGTTGACCAGTCTGTTATGTGCTCCTTTTGTTTATGTGTGATATGGAGATTGTCCCACTGGTGTTGCCAGTGGGGGTGTAATTGTTTTCTTAAGATTGAATTGAAAGTGCCTGTGTCTATGGGTATATCTATAATGGAGTCATTAAAAAAAAAAATCTAACGCAGATTTGGCCAGCGTGTCCACTTTCTCGTTCCCGGATATCTCAATGTGGCTGGGAACTCAAGAGAGAGTTATGGACTTGTTGGTCGTCGAAAGTGCGCCAATGATTTTGCCTAGGAGAAAATTCCCCATTTGGTTACCTGACTTAATTGACTGTAATGCACACAAAGAATATGAGAAAATAACAAAGTTACTATGTGTGTTAGATTGCGCCTTTTCTATCGCTTTGTATATTCCAATGAGTTCGGCAATATAAATGCTCGTACGGTCCGGCAATGTGAACATCATCCGGTTTGTGGAGCTATATAACCCTGTCCCTGTCTTACAGCCACACTTGAAACCATCCGTACACAGTGCCCTGTGGCCAGTGTACCCGTTGATAACTTGTAAGGTCTTCTGTCTAAGTTCTTCTACCGAGCACGATTTCTTCTAGGAGGTCTTCGTTGATGTTGACGTTTAGGGTGACCTTTTCCTACGGTGGTCTGTGGAACGTCTTCAATTTTGCAATAGACCACAGTGGCACTGAATACTGCTCGCACAAGGATCGGATCCTGATGTAAAAGGGATTAAGGCTGGTGTTGGTAAAGTGCTCGTATTGGGACGCCGCCCGCTTGCAGGGATGTAGTGATATACGAAGCACTTTGGCGGCGTAGCGGAGTGTAAGAAGTTCGCGCCTGTAGTGGAGGGGGGGAGGGGGCATTGGCTTCAACTTCCAACCTTTCGATTCTTGTGCAGCGTAATGCTCCAAGTGCAAGTCACAGGCCTTTGTTTTGGATGATGTTCAGGAGTTGTAATGTGGTTGTTGTTGCCGAACCATAAATCTGACACCCATAGTCTAATTTAGATCTAATTAGGGAGTCATAAATCATTAGCAAAGATTTCCTATCTACTCCCCAATTTGTGTCCGTTAGTTTGTGTAGCAAATTAAGTCTCTTGTTGCACGCATCAGCTAGGTGCTTTACATGGGCCTTCCAGTTTAGCCTGGAGTCCAGTTTCAGGCCAAGGAAAAGGGTTGAATTTTGTACTGGAATGGGATTTCCATGTAATTGTAGGTCGATTTCTGCCTGGGCTCTGTGTGGAAATAAAACCACTGTTGACTTTACTTCCGAAAACTTAAATCCCCATTCGTTAGACCATTCCTGGAGCGAGTCCAGGGTAAATTGTACGCGAGAGCCGGAAAAACTAACGTTCGATGAGGAATGCCACATTCCGACGTCGTCAGCGTATGATGAGTATTTAAGGTTCCGAGGTGGAGCAGGTAGAATATCGTTAATAAGTAACATAAATAATGTGGGGCTCAATACACTTCCCTGTGGTACGCCATTTTCTTGTATGCGTACTGATGAAAAGCAACTTTGAATTTTGACAGAGAATGTTCGTTCTAGTAAAAAAAAATTGAATAAAAATAGGGAGATTTCCTCTAAAGCCATGTGCATAGAGTTTTTCAAGGATACCACGCCGCCATGCCATGTCGAAGGCTCCTTGTAAATCTAAGAAGCAAACTACAAGGGAATCATTCCTCTCGAAACTTGAAAGGATATCATGTTCTAAATTGACCAAATGGTCGAGACTATTTCGATTTTTCCTGAAACCACATTGGGCAGGAACTATTAAATTTTGAGATTCGAGAATGAATTTTAATCTGTTATTGACCATACGTTCTAATACTTTGCATAAGCGCTATAGGGCGATAAGAGGAAGGACTCTTTGGGTCCTTTCCCTTTTTGAGAATAGGTATGGCGTGGGCATGTCTCCATGTTTCTGGGAAGTCGTGATTAATCCAAATTTCGTTGTATAGTTGCAGTAATTTGTTGAGCGAGATTGAATTTAGATGTAGCAGCATCTCATACCCAATCTCATCCGGCCAGCAGAGGTCCCTCTACACGAGCTTAAAGCCTGTTTAAGCTCGTGTATTTGGAAGGGAGTATTGTATTCGTGGTGTGTATGTGTACGGAAGACCAGTGGCTCTGCTTCCAGTCTTTGTTTATGCTGTAAGAATGTTGGCGAATAGTTATCTGTATTGCTTGTTTGTGTAAATGTATCTGCTATTATGTTTGTGATGTCGGTGGGCGTATCTACAAATGTGTTTCCTATCGTCAAAGTCTTTATGGTAGGTGCATGTTTGCCGTCAATTCTTCGGACGGCTGACCAAATCTGCGTTAGAGGGGTGTGCATGTTGATTGTCGAAATGAAATCACGCCAAGACTTTCGCTTGGACTGTTTAATGATTTTACGGGCCTCTGCTTGCGCCTTTTTAAAAGTAATCAAGTTGGGTAAAATTGGGTTCTTTTTAAAGGTTCGATAAGCCCTATTCCGCTTGCAAAGTGCTTTTCTGCACTCTGATGTGCTTTTGCGCTTAATTCAAAATGAATAGTGTTAAATCGACTATTTTGGCATCTATATTATCCCTGTGGTGTTGACGTTGATATTACGCTGATACATTTCCCAGTTGGCTTTCGTCATGATGAATTTGGGACAGGGAGGGGGTGGGTTGTCTCCATAGGCTGGAGCAGCCGTAACGTGGTCACTCCCTATTTTTAAGATGACTGGGAAATGATCGCTGAGCATGGTGTCGTCATGCGCAGTCTATTCTATGTCGTCAGACAGCGTAGATGATATGGATAAATCAATGCATGAAAAAGTGCCCCTAGCATTGTCTACACGAGTGGGATCGCCAGTGTTTAGGAGGACCAGGTTGTTTATGTTCAGAACTGCCTCCATCTGCTCCCCTCCTGTAACGGGAATGGTTGGTCGGAAGGTAAGTATATGGAGCAGATGGACGCAAGTTTGTTCTGTATTTTTGTTTTGACGGCGACTGCTTCCAAGGTTGTGGATAGTGGCAGCTCCACTTGGGGAAGGAAGTCGCTGACTGAAACTGCGACCCCCGTCCAGGCGCGAAACTGTCCTTCCTATAGATGGTAAAGTTTTTCAACTCTAATTAAATACTGGGAATTAGGAATGTTTCCTGTAGACATATAACTGAGGGGTTGATAATAGAGTTGAAAATATATAGGTCATTTACTTTACTTCTAGCACCTCGGCAATTCCACTGGATGATTTTCATTTTATTTTATCTTTTTTTTTTTTTTTTTTTTTTTGCTTCGATTTCTTCCTTTCTTGGCCTTAGTGGGAGAGGTGTGTTTTGCCCCCGATGCTCGGTCTGGGCTGGATATCGGGCTTAATAATCGTTTGTGGGGGCCGGCGATCTCCATAGGAACATCCTCTTCCATGTGTGTAGGCACACGTAGTCGAAGCTCTGGGATAGTCGAGGAAGGAAGGTGCGAGTGCGTGGTTTGTTTGGTAGGTGGGCAGAGATCTTTGTCCTTATCGGAGTGCTTGCTTACAGTTTGTGTTTTAATGGTTCTATATATTTTCTTAGCTGCAGAAGCATAGGAAGTTGCTCCGGAGGGACTAGCTGGGGTAACTTGTCTTTCCATCACACGCTTCCGTGCTTCGTAGAAAGAGATGCCACAAGTTGCTTTCTCGGTACAAATTTATTTTTTCTATTTTGAAGGTGAGACAATCTCGGGAGGTGGATGCATGCTTGTTGTTAGAGGGGCAGTTGACATACTGAAACACATTTGCAGAGATGCAGGATGGTCGCCTGCACACTTACCGCACACGATCGTTTGGCTACAAACAAAATTTAGCATGGTGACCATATTTGAAACACTTATTACAGCGCAAAGGGTTGGGGACATATGGTCGTACTGAGACATGGATGTATCCAACTTTGACATGGTCAGGGAGGGGTTGTAGAGTTGAAAGTGAGGATGACGAGGGGAATGTTCACTCGCATGTTCTTTTCCCGGTCCAGTCGCGTTATGAATTTGACATCTAAAATCCCTTCTTTTTTCATTTCTTCGAGGATGTCAGATTTGTCCATGGTCATCAAATTTCTGCAGTGGATTACTCCTATGCAGGAGTTGAGTGACCTAGGGAGAGAGGCAACAACATCGAAGGTATGAAACTTCTTGGCCTTAAGTAAGTCGCGTGTAGCTTTCCCTGAATTGGTGGTAATTTGGAGATCTCCGCTTCTAAGTTTCCTAACCCGGTTGACATCATCAGTATAAAAGGACAGACATTTCTTCAGAATAAAGGGATTGAGTTAATCTAATCCGATTTGATCAGAGTGGAGAAAAACACGCCTAGCCTTATACGGGTCAATAATAGGGTCGTCAGGGGAAGTGCTTTTAGTTTGCAGAGGTGGAGTTGAAGACGCCATTCTGCATGTCGGGGTGGGGGACAAGCCCCCTGTAACACAAGAAATGTGCTCAGAAGAGCATAGGGGTCACACAATTCCTTTGCGACTGGCGACAGCCGCGTGGAATGACACGCTGTGTGCCCAGTGGGGACGGGGTCTACACTACTCTAAACTACGACAGATCTATACTAAATTTCGCTGGGCCAGACGACCGAGGAGTCTCACGAGCCAGCAAGGACTCGTGCGGATCCCGGAAAGCTCCGAAGAGACGGAAAGGTCAATGAAAGAGCTGGGAATTGCCCAGAGGCGGGTGGCAGTGTTAACTGCCAAGATGAAAGCCATCCAACGTAACGTTGGATTATAAGAACTAGTCAACTCTTGAGAGCAGCCCTAGCAAGTATGACTGTCCTCGTGCAAGTACCGACTGTCTGCTGCCAATTGCTGCTGACGTCTCTGTTGGAGATTTGTTGATGTTTCGTAGTCAAGAAATAACAGTGTCGAGTCCAGCTGCAGTCTGGAGGTGTCTGAAACAATTTGGAAAAACGAAGGCTTTGCACTTCGCGTGGAGATTGGGTAATCATTGTGGTTTAAAGAACTTGTTTAGTCGAGTTGTCGTAATCGACGAATGTAGACATTTTCTACGTAGATTCAGATTATCCGTGGGTGTCTGATTCTTTTCTTATCTTCTCTTTCTGTTTGGTTCTCTCTGTAATCCCTCTCGGTAGCCTCTCTGCTTCTCCTCTCTATTGACTTTCTTGGGTCGCTCTCTGCTCCACTTTTTATATCTCGGGAATGGGTGCTTACGTTTCCGGGATGCAGGAACGTATCCAAAGTAGGTAGTTTAAACACCCTCAATCAATGGGAATGAAGAATAAGTTTTCGCGCCAAATTATGTTACGTTTCCCCGAGCTTGGTGTCATGACAGAACATATTGAAGTGCGCCCTCCTAACCAAATTTCTAAAACTCATCAAATATTACTATCTCATATAAATCATTGTGTGTGTGTTTTTTTTTATTTGTAGTATCATTGCCTTTGACATTACATTGACCTTTTAGCATTCATAGCGCTGAATAGCCCTTGATGCTCCAGTGCCTGGCTTCTGAGCCAGAATTTTATAATCCAGTCTAATCCCAACATAAGGTATTGCGCAATTGGTCACAAATTATAATAAATGATAACATACAACACATCATATTCACGCAAGGCGTGCCTTAACCCATTCAACTCCGATGACAATATTCTTGTCATCTGGTCAAATAAAACAAAAAATCATAAAACACCAAAATGTTTGATCAAACAGCACCAGAAAAATATGACGTCAGTCCTCCTCGCTTCGCTCGCGAGAATATACTTATCACATATAGGACCTAATATTAAGAAAAAATCCAAAGCACATCAAACGCAGGTTTCACACAAACACATTTAAGTATAAAAGATATTGTCTAATACAAATTAGAATATATTTTTCCAATTTTATGAGAAATCCCCAATTTTTCGACGAGTCTGGGATGTCTACCGGAAAGCGGACACTCTCAGGGACATGTCGGTGCCGCACCGTATAATCATGTTTTTTGGGGTCCGGGAAGAGATTTTCGAGTGATAAGGAAGATGACGACACTGACATCGATGATGTCGAAGTCAGCACTAAGGATATCAACCATCATGTTAGGTGTTATGCCATTCTCTTTTATATTACCACCCATAACAAAGACCGTAAGTCTAGGCACGAAGCGGCCACGAGCGAAGCGAGCATTCCCGGCAAAGTCGATGATTGTAATATCTTAGAAATAAATGCTTATTTCAAGAGACTTTTTTTTTTATTATTTTTCTATTTTGTAAGTTCATGGAGTGGATGCGAAGAGGAGACTGTATGAAGGAGTGATTGTGCCAGCAGCACTGTATGGGGCAGAAACGTGGAACATAAGAGAAGAAGAGAGAAGGAGTTTGAATGTGTTTGAGATGAGGTGTCTGAGAGGTATGGTGGGGGTTACTAGGCTGGATAGAGTGAGAAATGAGGAGGTGAGGAGGAGAACAGGGGTGAAAAAGGATTTGGGAGAGAGGGTTGATGAAAGAATATTAGGATGGTTTGGACACATGGAGGGAATGAGTGGGGAGGGACTGGTGGGGGAGGTGTGGGGGGCGGATGTGGAGGGAGTGAACGTGGGGGGACGTCCTGGGATGAGGTGGATGGATGGGGTGAAGGGGGCTTTGGGGAAGAGGGGAGTGTCTGTTGAGGAAGGAAGGGAGAGGGCGGAAGACAGAGGTGAGTGGAGAATGGTTGTATGTGGATGATGTTGTGACTGCATGAGGAGGAATGGGCGGGGTAGTATGTGTGAGTAAATTTTGACGCAGCCCGAAGGGATTTCTCCCCGTCCTCTCCTTATATGCAAAGGGGGACGGAGAGGGGGGGTCGCCGATTAATGAAGCGGCCTTGCTGTGGATGTACTGTGTCTTGCGACATTGCTTCTGACCCGGGGCGGTGGGCAGGGTGCAGGGATGGCCCGTCATCCGGGAGGTGCTCGGGTGGGAGGAGGGGTGGGAGGGGTGTGGAGTGTATTTAGGGATGAAATGGGTGGGAGTGTTTTTATGCCTTTCCCTTTTTGGCTACCTCCCTTGGAAGGGGGAAAAAGCCTTGGTATATGTATGTATGGACCATTTTATCTCATTAAAATTTAAAGTTTGTCTCAGCTTTTTATTTACTTAACAAGTGCGCTCTGAGCTGAAAAAATGGTTGAGAAACACTAAATTAAGCACACACCTTCCCCTCACACACCTATCTCTCTCTCTCTCTCTCTCTCTCTCTCTCTCCTGTGACATACATACATACTTACGTATACACATACATACCTGGGTGATGATGTAGCACTTGGCGGTCCAAAGGGGCGCGGCAGCTAACCCGACAAGGGCGCCAGCGGGCGTGAGAGTGTAGATGGTTGGATAGAACTGCATTGCTATGTATGTCGCGTAAAAGAATATACACACCACAATGGTCCATTTAGCCGTGAGTCTCCGGATCAGCCAGGTAGGCAAGAAGAGACTCGATATGATAAGGCCCGCGTATACGATCGACAGTGATGCGGTTCCTTCAGTTCTGCCATGGATGGAGAAAGAGGTGAGTCCTTTTTCTGTGTCTTAAGTATCAAAATGCATCATATTACAGTGGGGCAGCATGTAGACACGAGATCTTCCGGTCCATAGCGATTGATTGATTGATCATAAACATTTAGTACTCTAACCACTTCTTGGATGTATTTCTTTGGTCAAACTGTTTCTAGCCTGATGTTAATGGTCTTTTTATTCGAGGATGTTTTTGTACACGGCAGTAATAAGTGGTAGTCTCTTAAGCTGGATCAGTAATTGGTTAAACGATCGTAAACAGAGAGTTGTTCTAAATGGCAAAACTTCTTGATGGAATTTTTTTTTACGAGTGTAGTTCCTCAGGGATCCGTTCCTGAGCCACTTCTATTCATAGCATTTATAAATGATATAGAACATGGACTGAAATCTGTTGTCTCCAAATTTGCTGATGATACAAAACTGTGCAGAATGGCAAATGATCATTTAAAACAATTAGATTTTCAAGAAGGCTTAGATAAACTACAACAATGGTCTGAAAATGTCTAATGAAATTTAACGCAAGTAAATGTAAGGTTATGCACATAGGTAAAAATAACATTAAGTACGAATACACAGTTTGGAAAGACGTTTACAAAAGTAGATAGTGAAAAGGATCTCGGCGTAATTATCAATAACGATCTCAAATCATCTAATCAGTGTATTTCCGCCTCTGAGAAAGCAAATAGGATTCTAGGACTGATTGCGCGATTTTTTTTATTTTAGAAGTCCATCTGTCACTGCCTCTGACACAGGGGAGTGGTCAGGATGCAGGGATGACCCGTCATCCAGGATGTGCCAAGATGAGAGGGAGGGTGGAGGGTGGAGGGGAGTGCAATATGTAGGGGATGAAATGGGTGGGAGTGGTTTCTATGCCTTTTTCTTTTTGGCTACCCCCTGTGTAAGGGGAAAAAAGCCTTTGGTATATGTATGTATGTATGTATCTGTCATTAACAAGCTATATAAATAATTAGTTCGTCCACATTTGGAATATGCTATTTCCGTATGGTCACCGAATCTCATTAAAACATTGACAGGTTAGAAAAAGTACAACGGAGAGCCACAAAGCTAATTCCAAATATTAGAAATAAATCATACGAAAATCGACTAAAACATATGTATCTATTTTCCCTTAAAATATATTCAAGGGTGATTTGAGACAGGTCTTTAAGAACCTAAAGGGAATTGACAACATCAAAAGTGTCGAAATTTTCACACCTAATGCAAATCAGACAAGAAATAATGGTCTCAGACTATCAGGAAGTAGATTTGATTGGGAAGTGGGTAGAAACAATTTCGCCATCCGTGTAATAAAATGAATGGAATAAACTTCCTGCAGAGACGGTGCAGTGTAGTACAGTTCAAAGTTTTAAGATTCGTTTAGATAAGCTAGTAGAAAGGCTAGTAGAAAATTCTTGGAAGACATATCTGGAAACAATTAAAAATGAACTGCCCTAATGTTCAGACAGGTAAATACTAGCTAATACCCCGTCTGGGGTATTGGCTGCATGTTATTGTGCCAAAGTAGCATATACTTTAGGCTCTATATGGGGCGCCCCTACGGACCAGGGACACATATAATTTTGTCTGTGATAGAGGAAATATCTGGTTATAGAGAAATTAAGACACTTTTATTATACTGCGACTGTCCCTCCGTTATGCTGTCCCCCTACCCCTTGTTACTGTCCTGAATATTTCTTTCATTTTTTTTCGCCTTACCCTGTGGTGGGGGGAAAGAATGCTGCCACCAAGTCTTCCTACTTGAGTCTTACGAGGCGACAAAAAAAAAAAAAAAAAACCGGGACGGGGATAGGACTAGGAATCCTGCTACCTGTAGCCCCAAAGGGAGCATTCCTCAAAAAAGTAAAGGCATAAGATATGGTACAGATGAGAGTAAAAGGAAAGAGATAGGCAGTATGGATGTGTTGGCAATGAGTGAATTAAGTTGAAAGGGAAGGGTGAGTGTGAGTTTGGGAGTGTAGTTGGGAAGTCCTCAGGAGAGAAGAGAGGACGAGGGAGAGAAGGGGTGGCTATATTAGTAAGTGAATAAATAGGTGAGCGCGTAGTGGAGTGGAGGGAGTTTTCTTCAAGGTTAATGTGGATGAAGGTGAAACTGGGAAGGAAGATGTGGGTTTTTGTAAGTGTATATGGGCCTGGTAGTGAGAAGAGTGTAGAGAAGGGAGGATTTTTGGATGGATTTAAATGAGTGTATAGAGGGATTAGGGAGAAATGTCAATACAGTTGCATTGGGAGACCTTAACGCTAGAGTAGGAAATGAACCAATATCTGAAGTGATTGGGAAGTATGGAGTTCCAGGAAAAATCGTAGTGGAGAGTTGATGGTGGAGATGTGTCTCGAGAGTTGATAGCAAATAGTGTTTAGGAAGAAAGTCGAGCATAAATACACATGGGAGAGGGTGGTGGATGGAAGGGTGGTAGAGGGAGAGTTAATGGATTATATAGTGGTAACCAGGAGTATAGTAGTAAGAGTTAAGGATATACATGTTCTATGGGGAGAGAGTGGGGGAATATCAGATCATTTTCTGGTAGAAGGTAAGTTGAGAGTGGAGGATAGGTGGAGAAAGAGGAAAGAGAAAGAAAAAGAGAAGGAGTATAAGAAGAAGCTGAGAGAGGAGTGTGAGAGAGTGAAGGATAGAGCAGAACTAGGAGTGGAGGAGGAATGGGGATGGTTCAAGGAGGGAGTCATAAGGTGTGCAAAGATGGTGTGTGGAACAAGGAGGATAGGAGGAAGTAGAAGGAAGGGTAGAGAGTGGTGGGATGAGGAAGCAAAGAAGGGTGTAGAAGAGAAGAAGCAAGCTTGCATAGATTGGTTACAAATTAGGACGAGGGAATCATATGAAAGGTACAAAGTAAAGGGAAGAGAAATAAAGCATAAGATAAAGGAGGCAAAGAGTAGAGCAGATGTGATATGGAGTAAGAGTATGACAGAAAATTTTGAAAGTAATAAAAATGTTTTGGAAAGAAATTAAGAGTGGAAGAGGAGGCGAATCAAACAGAGAAGAAAAGGTAAAAGGTGCAGATGGAGAGATGATAATGGAAGAGAAGGCAGTGAGAGGAAGGTGGGCAGAGTATTTTAGGGAGTTGCCATATGTGAAGGAGGATAAGGAGGGAAAGGCAGTTGCAGTGGGAAGTGCTTAGAAAATGACCGTGATGAGTGAGGAAAATGGAGATGAAATAAAGAAAGATGAAGTGAAGGCAGGTGTTAAGATGATGCGAGTAGGTAAGAAACCTGGGTTGGATGGATGCCGTGCAGAATGTCTGGAAAAAGGAGGTACAATTATGGTGGACTGGCTGGTGAGGTTATTTAATGTTTGTTTAAAAGAGGGTAGAATGCCGGAGGACTGAAGGAGTGTTTGTATAGTTCTTCTTTACAAGGGAAAGGGGGATAAGTGTGAGTGTAGTAGTTTCAGAGGGATCAGCTTGTTAAGAGTAGTTGAGAAGGCTTATGGGAGGGTCTTGATTGAGAGGATTAGGAGAGGAACAGAGGGAGTAATTGATGAGGAACAGTGTGGGTATAGGATAGGTAAGGGTTATGTAGATCAGATTTTTATGGTAAGACAGACATGTGAGAAAGCTATAGGAAAAGGTAAGGATGCATTTTGGGCTTTTATGGATCTGGAAAAGGCTTATGACAGGGTAGACAGGAAGACACTGTGGGAGGTATTGCAAATATATGGGATAGGAGGACAGCTTTAAGGAGCTGTCAAGAGTTTTAACGAGAATAGTATAGCTTGTGTTAGGATTAGAAATGGAGAGAGTGAGTGGTTTGTGGTAAAGGTGGGACTTCACCAGGGATGGGTTATGTCGCCCTGGCTGTTCAATTTATATATGGATGGGGTGGTGCGAGAGGTGAATGCAAGGGTGGTGGGTCAGGGATTGGAGATGGTTAAAGAAAATGGAGAAAAGTGGGAGATAAGCCAGTTGCTGTTTGCTGACAACACTGCGCTTGTAAAAGGATCAGAGGAGGGATTAAGGAAGTTAGGGACAGAGTTTGTGAAGGTGTGTGAAAGAAGGAAGTTGAAGATAAATATGGGTAAACGTAAGATGATGAGATGTACAAGGGGAAAAAGTGGCAGCAGACTGGAAGTGAGTATTAAGGGAGAGAGACTGGAGGAAGTGGATAGTTTTAGATACTTGGGTGTGAATGTGTCCAAACCATCCTAATACTCTTTCATCAACCCTATCTCCCAACTCCCTTTCCATCCCTGTCCTCCTCACCTCCTCATTTCTCACCCTATCCAGCATATCATACTTCTCAGGCATTTCATCTCAAACACATTCAAACTCCTTCTCTTTTCCTCTCTTATGTTCCATGTTTCTGCCCCATGCAGTGCATAATCACTCCTTCATACAATCTCCTCTTAGCATCCATTCCCAGATGTCTATTTCTCATAACACTTTTTAATCCCCCAAGGCATCTACTCGCTTCTTTCAATCTACATTCTGCCTCCATCCCCAGGGATTTGAGATAATCCCACAGGAAATAATCACAGGGGGGCTAAATCAGGCGAGCACGCTGGCCAGTTTAAATCGCCTCTCAGGGAAATCAGCGCGCTCGCCTGATTTAGGCCCCTATCATTATTTCCTGTGGGGTTATCTCAAATCCCTGGTTTATAACGACCGTCCATAAACCCTGGAAGACCTACAGAATGCCATCCGCACTCAAATAGCCAATATACCGCTCACCATGCTAGAGAGAGTAGACCAAAGCTTCCGAAATCGTCTGAATCAGTGTATTGACAATGGAGGTGGACATTTAAAAGATATTGTTTTTAGAACTGTATAAAAGTAAACCTTCCATGTTGTGTGACAGACATAAAAGTAGAATAAAGAATTGTGAGGTGTAAACACTTTATAATTCAATCCCCAAATCGGGAAGTTTCCGCGCCCCACCCTGTATTAAATATGACTATGAACAGTGGAGATAATCTGGGAATCTGCCTAGACGTTTGTGAGGGCTGATCCACAATGCAGGGAAATGGAGACTGCAACTTTGTGATGCCAAAGTGTTTGCACTGTGACCACAATAAGTCCTTACTTGTTAATAGAAGACTGTAGGTTTGCCATGGACTGAAAACTGGTGAAGAGACACATGAAGGCGAAGGAGATGGTGACAATATCTTTGATCATCAGCCATTTCTGGCGGCGCTCTTCTTTCGTCAAGACCTTAGTGCTCCTCCTCTTCCCCTGTGCCGCTGATTGCTTCGCGCTTTTCTCCTCCACACTCCCTTTGGTAGGACAAAGTTCGTGATAAGACATTTGCAAAAATAAATAAATAAATGAATAAATAAATATATGATAAATAAATAAGTAAACAGACAAACAAATCAATGAATACATAAATACATAAATGAAAACATAAATAAATGAATAATTTATGGTAAATAAATTAATAAATGAATAAACAAATAGACTGATAAATGGGCAAAGAAATAGATTGATAAATACATACATGAATGAATACATAAATAAATGAATAGATGAATATAGAAAATAAGGGGGTCACATGAAAAATCGTCACCTAAGCCTCCGACAGGGTGACAATTATTCATGTGGGCTATCCTAGGGTGACAATTCTTCATGTGACCTAAAAATAAATAAATAAATAAATGTAGACCAGGGTTATCCTCACGGCAGCCAGACATCCGTCGAAGTTCACGAGATTTCACAAGCAATTCTAGAGTGTGTTAACGCCGGTGAGAGTGGCTTTTGACGGTGCTTAAATCACCACGGCGCATGCGCAAATAAGATAAAGGCAAAAAGTTGTAGAAAATGAACATACTACATCACAACAGGAAAAAATTTATAATTTCATATTTAACATTTAAATTGCAAGTGATTGCATTAAGATTTTTTTTTCTTTTTTTTTTAATTGATAAGGGCCGCGGTTTATTTTAATGTGTCCAATAGAACTTCAATAACGTAATATATGGTTGAGGTGTAATAATGTAATAGACTATAACATCACTGTATATATCTATATACCATCAATATAACTATCAATACATAAACGTCGAAGAAATACAAATCAATTGCGAACGCAAAACAATATACGCTACCGACATGATGTTCATGTACTGTATTCAAGGTATCTCGTCAGTTCTTCATCCATTATTGCATTTGCTTTTTTATGGAGAATATATGATTCAAAATATTTCGTTTCATGAGGACACACATACAAGTAAATGCATGAAGAGTATTGTGCTATTATGTGATATTTTCTTTCTCCCAACTAATAAATGTCCAGGTTAGTTTGAATGTGTCTTTCAGCACAGCTGTGTGATTCCTCTCTGCTATTAACGATATATATATATATATATATATATGTATATATATATATATATATATATATATATATATATATACACTCACACACACAAACACACATACACACACATAGGGAGTTGGGTGTGTGTGTGCGTGTAAGGTCACAGCATTACCCATAGATCGGTCTCTTCCGGGAGGGAAATAGCTGTCGATCACGAGTCCAACACGTGATCCATAGGCCAAGGTGAATCTCAAAGTGTATCACACACACACACACACACACACACACACACACACACACACACACACACACACACACACACACACACATATATATATATATATATATATATATATATATATATATATAATCATAGCAACCGTGCTACATGTGATGGTTCAAAAGGACTGTATAAGTCACCGACCAGGCTTCACGTAACATCAGAAGATTTAGTCTCATTTTCATCTAATCCCCGTATTAGGCGAGCCCTCCGACAAGTTGTGTATGTTAAAGACAGATTGAACATTTTTAGAAGCTCTGCCATGGGATTCGAACCCTGTATATATATATATATATATATATATATATATATATATATATGTATGTATATACTGCAAGATGATTGAAAGGAAGAATAAACCCTTTCAATGTCTAGCATGCACACGTATGCATGTAGAGTGACAGTGAACTCCGACATCGTCAGACAACTCTCAGGGGACCCGCTATTGTGCGTGGATTTTCCTCCCAAGGGACAACGCCATTGTCTCCGGAGCCAGGCGTTTCCAGATCAACATACGTCAACATTTCTTTCCCCGCCTTTTTTTTTTTTTATTTGGGGGGGGGGTGTCTATCCTTTGTAAATTCTTATGTAGGTATATTCCATGCATGGATACTGAGAGTCAAGGCACAGTCCATGCATTGTACATAATAGATTAAGGAAATAATGTATTATTATGGCAACAGCCTACTTGTCCTCGTGTAAATTAGAATCTGGAAACTCCCCGAGTTTCCCTCGGAGGTTGTTCCACGAATTGTGGACAGAGAAGACTAAAACTTTAAAGCGAAGTCAACCTCTCCGAGTTTATTTCACCAGACCAGTAAATGTAGATTATTCAACTACAAATCTACATTCTGGTGGCAGAAGCAGTGGGTACGAAATAACAGCGAGAGAGACGAACCTAAGATTCTACATTCTGGCAGCAGCAGTTCAACACTAATTCTTCCGAAGCAACAACTCTACGACAGCGGCTACGGATTAGCGGATTCCACGTGCTGAGAAAATACATCAGAGATCTACACTCCGGTCGAACATAGCCACTTCCCAACTCACCGCTTCCCTCTGCATCGCCAAGCATCACTACGAGGCACAGACTCTTTTTCGCTGAATCATCCAGCATCCTACTACGAAGCAACCGATCTTCGCTGCATTACTCCCACGGAAAAATTGAAGCAACAAACTCCTACCAACATTCTGGGAATCTACAAGACAATTCCCCTCCGAGGCATTGTCCAGCATCCACGACGAGACAACCCTCGTCGCCACATCCAGTACTACTCCCACGAGTTGGACAATCCTCCGCCTTATCCACGCCACCACCGGGTTGGACGAGCTCCTCCCCTTCCCCCGCATCTACAGTAGCTTCACACGGGTGAACCAACGCCCTTCGTCCCGCATCCAGCTTCGCAAGATCTTTATCTTTTTTCTCTTTTTCTCACTTATTCCTCAATTTTTTGTGTATATGTACATTTTGATATTTTTTTTCAAACTCATCAGCCAATACATTGTATTAACTCCTCCCCTGTTTCCAGCAGTGCATCTTACCACCGGTTCGTCCCACCGGATCATCATTTAACATTCCGAGATCATCTTGGGTAAGTAGATATTTGTCTGTTCTCATTATCACCTAGGAAGCAAATGGTCCCTGCCCTTTTTATTATCAGTTAGTCAATGAACGCGTCCAAACCCCTCTCTGACTCGACATACCGACCCTATACACGCAGCCGTTCTACGCTCACTTCCAATACACCAAATGTGTCCCCTCCTGCTAATAATTCTTCGGAAATTTCACCTGCTACTGTAGGTTGTAAGTTACACTACATTGGGAAATTGGTGGTGAAATAAACTCGGGAGGTCTTCTTATCTTTGATAAGACTGACAGTGTTCTGCTTTACAATAAACCTTAAGCTCCGTTCAAACTTCAGAGGGTTGCCAGAAACAATTTTCTATATACATATTTACAAGGGTTGCCAAATATGGTAATAATAGGTTGTTGCTGTATGAGTTATAAGGAAATTTGGAAGGATGGGTCGCGTCGGTTGTCGAAGCGACGGGAGACGCCAGGAGAGCCTTTGTTCCCGCAGGTGTTCTTTTGTTCAAGTAAAGGCTTGACCTGAGATGCAGAGAATCTATTGTCGCTGAAAGGGCGTAGCCAGGAAAAGTCGGTGAGCTGAGTCCCTTGGAACAATGACCCGTCCCTTGGGAGATGGTCGCCGTCGTCGGAGTACGAAGTTACAGCCTATGTGTGCGTGCGCACGTATGCACGCTAGGCACCGGAGGGAAATGGCAGCTACGTTGAATATCGAGATGATAACACTACTCAAAACACCATGACAACACAAAACCTTATCACCGTGGTCAAGGATGAGACTACATTACCGCTCTTTAACGGCAAGAACATTCCTGAACACAATTTCATCTCGAAGGTTGAATCAGAGATCACACGAAGAAACATCACAGACGACAGGGCCAAAGTTCCACACTAACATCCAGAATAGATATGAATATCACGCTATCTGATGACGTCATTCAGTCTGATTTATTTGAGAAATCACAGACTATCAGGAATTTACACAACACTTTAAAAAGACCTTTGCTACATTTGAGCCACTTGGATCACTTTCCCCCATACCCTTTGGCTAGAACTTACAATCATGGTCCACACCACACCAAAGATGTAGTGGGGTGTGTTATATTCAACGTATGCAACACCTTCGATGACTGGCGCGCACGCGCGCCCACAATATGAAACAAGATGTGGTTTCGACGAAAGCTACGAATCTCCCTAGGGACTTCTGGACCAAGCTAACCGACCTTTCTTGAATACACCCCTTTTGACAAGAAAAGATTCTCTCGGCGTCTCAGGTCAATGATCCACTAGACAAAAGCCCAGCTGTGTCTCTCGGGTCAGCCACCTGCAACCGATCAGCCGACGCTACCGACCGAAGCGACCCAACTTCTCAGTATCCCTCATGTGGCAACAACATCCTTTTATAAATTGGCAACCTTGTATATATGTTAATATATGTCTGGCAACCCTTCTAGCTTCCCTGAGGGCTTGCTGCGTATGCAGTAGTTACAGCAGAACAGAACCGATTAAAACTAAGAACTCGGCCTGAGTTTTCTTCACCACCAATTCAAATGTAGAGAATACACATTCTACAGGTGGTCAAAATAAAAGTATAGAAATTATTAAATAATCAGATTCATCACAACGAGATAAAGCAATACAATGACAAATGCGTGCACACAGGAAGCGGAGTAATAACTGGATGCCCAACCTTGAGTCGACGCGGGAAACACACACAACTCGCTTGGTTCTTCTTACAAAGGAACACAGAATTGGCATTAAATAATGCAATGATAATAATCAAATTAATATCCAACAAAATATATGACAATTATGCAATGGAAAAACATAAACAATTGAATAATTCGCAAGTATCAAACACAACAATAACTATACGATGCTACAACGCAGTGCGTATATTCAATGTACACAATGGTACGATACCAGCACATCGCTCACCCACCACCACTCGGTGACCCCACTGAGGAAACGAGAAAAATTATTGACCGAAGCTAACAAAATTAAAAATATGAACTACTTCACACACTCTATAGTGTACATACAAAAGTGGAGGAGAAAAAAACGTATACATGAAAACACCCCGGGCAATATAACATACACAGATATCTATATTAAATAATATAATGACATAAATAAATATGTATACATATAAATAAGTACTCGCGCTAGTAAAAACAAAGGACAAAAAATAACAATTGCCGGACGTCCGGGACATAACACTTAATAACTAAACAATAGTTACACATTATACCTAAGAAATTGACACAAAAACATCACAAGGAATACAACAAAAGAATTACATAAAAAATGGTAAACATTACAAAGACTACAACATATGAATTACATAAGAAGTGAACACGAAAATGGTAGACATTACAAAGAATACAATACAAGAGATCATGGATACATCATGAGCAATACATAAATATAGATATTGAGGCATAGAACCCCTCGATCGGAGATTATAATTGTGAGGGGTAGATTCAGAAGGCATAGTTTGTACAGTGGGCCTTGGGGGAGGCCCGGTGAATTCAGGGATAGGTACTCTTGTTACCTTAAGCCTATCAGCGTGCAACACTTTACTCAGTCCCTGGGAAGGATCAAAGACCCTGAATTTACTGGGATGTAACTTTTCAGTAACCAAAAGGGGACCTGTAAACCTACAATTAAGCTTATGTTAAAGGGCGCAGCCCGGCTATGTTGGTGTTTCAACATTTTGAACTTGAAGTCATCTAGTTTCTGTTCTACAGAATCATAAATCCTATGTAATGTGTGACATTAGAGTTGAGTATAATCATCAAAATTGTAGAGGGGACGAGTAGGACTGTCTAACACATCATATGAGAGCCGTTTTTCCACTCCATAGATGATGTAATGAGGCGTCTTACCTGTGGAAACATTAATTGTGCTATTAATGCAAGCACTGACATGAGGAAGCCAATCCTCCCAGGACTCATGGAGGCTACTAGCAACGTGCCTGAGAATGTACAAAATCTTCCTATTCGTCCGCTCTACTAAACCATTAGACGCAGGATGGTAAGCCGTAACGTTCACAAATGATCGCCAACACCTCATTCCTAAATCCAGTCCCATTTTCACCAAGGAGCACTGAAGGAGTATTGTACGGAAAAAAAAAAAAAAAAAATCTAAACCATGGGGAACTATCGGGGCAAACTTGCTACGTAATGGAGCCAATATCACAACCCGACTACAGTGGTCCACACACACAAGGAAATACACAGAACTTTAAGTACTACGAGGCAATTGTAACTGGTCTATCGCCATAGTCTAAAAAAGGCGAGAATGGGTAGGGTACTCTAGGGGCAGTGTGCGTAGAACCTTTGTTCTGGGCACAGCACTGGGCCACAGATTTTTGTTGCACTCTGGGTGACCACCCTGAGGGGCATCATGAGCAAGAGACAGAATAACAGGGACTAGAGACTCAGGGGTCATTAACTGTGCCACATCCTGCTCAAACACTTCCACATTACAAATGAGAACATTGTCCTGTAGAGAAAATTAGGACACGGGTACAGGTAAATCTAGGAAGGTGGTATCATCACCAGATTCCAAAACATAAATAACAGCAGACCAAACAGGCTTTGGCCAGATCCTTCAGGGAAAAGATGTCAATCACTGTAGCTGCAGCTACAGGTATATTACATGAAAGTGCATCAGCAACATTGTTTGCACGTCCTGGAATATCCTTAAGGGTCGGGTTAAACTCTTCAATTGTAAGAACCCATTTGGCTGGAAGGCCTGAAATAAAGTTTGCCCTTGAAAAGCTATGTAACAGCAATGTAGTCAGTGTAGACTGTAACAGGATATTCAAAAACGATATCACGAAAATGCTTTAAAGCCCACACCACTGCCAGTGCCTCTAAATGTGTAACTGAGTAACGAGACTGAGGATTGTTAAGAATACGGCTAGCATATGCAATAACATGGGGTTTACATCCATCTACTTGCTGCATAAGTACAGCTCCAATACCTGTACCAGAATCATCTGCACAAATAGTAAAGGGAAGAATATAATCAGCGAATGCCAACACAGGCGCCTCAGTAAGGGCCTGCTTCAACGCATAAAAACTCTCCTGGTGAACATCACGCCACTGGAGGAAAATATCCTTCTTGAGGAGACGAGTAAGGGGAGATGTAATTGAAGCAAAATTTTTAATAAATGCACGATAGTATCCTGCCAGTACAAGGAAGGAACGTACATGTTCAATTGACTTAGGTGTAGGGAAGTCCCTAACTGCTTTGACTTTATCATCTTTGGGGTGAATACCGCGTTTGTCTATAACTCGACCTAGGGATTGGATGTTAGATTCAAGAAAAGAACACTTGGGTAAATAGAATTTCAATCCAGCATCAGTAAAACGTTGCAAGACCATGGACATCTTATGAAAATGGCTTTCCACATCCAGGTAAACAAAAAGTCCGTTGCCTACTAGGCCATGAAAATTTTAGTTAATCAAGCGCTGGCATGTCATGGGAGCATTCCGTAACCCCATTGGGTAACGAAACCATTTATGTCCTGTTGCAGTCGAGAAGGCCGTGACCTTAGGAACCCAGGACTCGAACCCAGCAATCACATGACAAGTCCCGTAGTAACTTACCAACTACGCTATCAAGAGATAAGTTGCTGGGTTCGAGTCCTTGGCAGTATCGCATTTCAATTTTTGCATGTCGGCCGCCCAATAAGTCTCCTGATGTTGATGGCTTAGAATTAAAGTGCATTGTGGTCGTTAAAATGTATCTCTAATCCCTGGGACACTTTCAGTGTTGTACAAATACTTTCCCGCGTTTGTATACTTCCAAATGTAGTATCATAGTGGAGATGAGTTGAACGCAAAATTTCATGTATGTGTATGTAACTCGAGCATACAAATGTATAAGAAAAAGTTGCGCTCAACTTACATCTTTCTTGATAGCGTAGTTGGTGAGTTACTACGTCACTTGTCATGTGATTCCTGGGTTCGAGACCTTGGCAGTACCGCATTTCAATTTCTGCATGTCGGCCTCCATTAGGTCTCCCGATGTTGATGGCTTAGAATTAAAGTGTATTGTGGTTGTTGAAATGTATCTCTAGTCACTGGGACCCATTCAGTGTTGTACTATATATATATATATATATATATATATATGTGTGTGTGTGTGTGTGTGTGTGTGTGTGTGTGTGTGTGTGTGTGTGTGTGTGTGTGTGTGTGTGTGTGTGTGTGTGTGTGTGTGTGTGTGTGTGTGTGGATGTGTGGGTGGGTTGGTGTACATTTTTATCAATCATAATACACTTTAATTCTAAGCCATCACCATCGAGAGAATTGAGGGGGCCAACATGCAGAAATTAAAACATGGTGCAGCCAAGGACTCGAACCCGTGCTAGCACGTGACAAGTATTAGTGACTTAACCGATTGCGCCATCAAGAGATGGCACAATTGGTTAAGTCATTAATACTTGTCACGCGCTAGCACGGGTTCGAGTCCTTGATGTACCATGTTTCAATTTCTGCATGTTGGCCTCGCCATTTCTTGATGGCGCAATCGGTTAAGTCACTAATACTTGTCACGTACTAGCACAGGTTCGAGTACTTGGCTGTGCCATGTTTCAATTTCTGCATGTTGGCCTTCTCGATTCTCTTGATGTTGATCGCTTAGAATTAAAGTGTATTGTGGTTGATAAAAATGTATATCTGTACACTGGGATCTTTTTATTGTACGTATATATATATGTATATATACATGAATATATATATATATATATATATATATATGTATATATATATATATATATGTATATATACATATATATATATGTATATATATATATATATATATATATATATATACACACACACGAGTATATATGTATTCACCTTAGTTTCATCTTGGTCTTTGGATCACGTGCTGGAATCGTGATTGATAGCTATTTCCCTCCCGGAAGAGCTCAGAGCTCGTATGATCGATGTATGGGTAATGTTGCGACCTTACACGCACACACACACCCAACTCCCCGCCTACGAGAGTTGGAGTAACGACTCGAAGCGCACCGATACTGAAATTATTTCAGCCGTGGGCAGGATTCGAACCCGGACCCCCGTAGTGACAGCCGGGGACTCTACCAACTGCGCCACCGAGTCGTGTGTGTGTGTGTGTGTGTGTGTGTGTGTGTGTGTGTGTGTGTTACACCAATTTGCAGATGAAATTTAAATAGCACGTGATCACTTTTCCCTACAGGGCAAAGATATTTGAGGAGGCAATGATATTTTATGCCTTTGTAATTTAAAAGTCCAATCTTGTCAAAATGTCATTTCCCCTTACTGTCATGTCTTTAACCTACTGGATCATCATGATTTATATTGCAAAATTTAAGTGTAATTCCCCAGGAGTATTCATTGCATTTTTCAATTCCTACTAATTTACCTATTTGCAATTAAAATATCCTATAGGAAGCATATTGCGACTTTATCCAACACATGATCCAAAGACCAAGGTGAATCACACACACACGCACACAACTCCCCGTCCACGAGTTGGAGTAACGACCGACCCGAAGCGCAACGATGCTGAAATTATTTCAGCCCTGGGCGAGATTCCAACCTAGACCGCTGTACTGGCAGCCAGGAACTCTACCACTGTGCCACGAGTCGTGTGTGTATGTGTGCGTGCGTGTGTGTAATGACTTTGGTCCTTGGATCACGTGCTGGACCCGTGATCGACAGCTATTTCCCTCACGGAAGAGAACTCATAGCTCGTATGACCGATCTGTGGGTAATGCTGTGACCTTTACACCCACACACCCCGTGTGTGCGTGTAAAGGCACACAGGAGGCTATAAACAAAGGGTTCGTCCTTGAATAATTGCAAATAAGTCAACAACAACAAATTCCGACATGCCTCTATAATTATGACCGCAGATGCCCGTCACGTCCAGCCATCCTTTGAACCATCAATATCCCGCCCTCCAGCATGTAATCAGGTAGGTACGTCAGCTGGACTTTTATTGAAGCGATGCAGCAGCAGCAGCAGCAGGAGCTGCGCTATCGTTATTTGTATGCTTAATTATATAATCCGGAGCGAAGAGGTCACATAATCTATAATGAAATATGTCAAATTTATATCCTTTTGTAATAGCTATGTTGTAAAAGAGTGCGCACCGCGTTGAACAAAAAAACGTTATCAGTTTTTTTTTTTTTTCTCTCTCTCTCTCTCTCTCACCCCCCCCCCCCCCCAAGGTAGGTTGGAAATATTCTGACAAATTGAAGTGGGTGGGAAGGGGAAAGACTGGGAGTCTTAATCGGTTTTATTCTTGAATAAAACTCGGTTTTAGACTCCAGTCTTCCCTCTTTCCACCCACTTCATCTTGGTTGAAAAATATGGCGATTTGTGTTTATGATCTTGTTGACACTCTACGAACTGCAGATTTAAGCGTAGAGCTGAGCACAAATACTACTGTCAAAAGGCATAGTACAACACAATGTAGCGTACTCATTGTACTCACGACGTTTAGTAAACTATGTACACTTTCAAGCGATATGAATCTGACAATAGATGACAAAATCTATATATTATTATGATGTTGCACAGGGTGAGGTCACATACAAAGTATCGAGGTGATGGAATGGAGGTACAATTCCGTGGGGTGCTGGACTTTGTTGATGGAATCATGGCAAAGTCTCTTTATTGAAGATTTATTTGTTTTATTTGTTTATTTATTCATTTGTTTATTCACTTATTTATTTATTTATTTATAAGACGTGACTCGCGAATTTGTAAACTTTTTGGAGTACCATTTTGGAGGTGGAGAGCAATTCTTCTATTAGTGTCGTTGTGTATTCTATGTATGAAGAGGCTGGTGACACACAGTTCTCTATTTTGCATGAGTTTCATACGCAAGATGAATTGTAAGTCTCGGGTTTGCACAGTTGGGCTATTCTTCATGAGCAGTGATGAGTTTTGACATATTTCTTGATGGTTTGTTTCAATATACGTTCATCTGTATTATAGTGTGTGTGTGTGTGTGTGTGTGTGTGTGTGTGTGTGTGTGTGTGTGTGTGTGTGTGTGTGTGTGTGTGTGTGTGTGTGTTTGCGCGTGTGCGTTTGCGCGTGTGTACACTCAAAAAAATTATACACCACCGTAATCGGCCATGGGCATTTTATAATTTTCATGAATTCGTTGTTACATGAAATTTGTACATTTTACACATATTCTGTTGTTGTTGTTTTTCTTCTAAAAATACAAAAGTTGAAACTGTGGTGATGTGTGAGGGCTGCACGGGAATTACTTCGCATTTCCGCAAGTCTGCGGATATCTGGATCGCTCTTGGTCCAATTAGTCTGGATATGAGAAAGAACTGCCCTTCGCACATAACTTCGACGGCAGCGGGAGGCTTGCGATCCAAGAAGTCTTTATCTAAGTTCCAAGGTTCATCCCCTTGCACGTCTGTTTCCTATGGCTCAGGTAGCCCTGTCTATGAACGTCCTTATATAAAATTAATAGGTGATAAGGCGGAGTGATCTGAATTTCACCATCATCTAAATCACGAAATGGAGTGAGACCCTCATATATCATATATGTATACCATGCAAGGATGATTAAGCTCCCTCCATATGAATAGTAGCTAAGTTGGGGAAATTTTGAAGACAGAAAAGAGAAAAGTGCCCCTCACTTTTATATAATCTGTTGATGCAACGCCAGGGAAGGATTAAATTTTTCCATTGGGTTTGCGAGTAAAGGAGAGATCATGCATAAAGTAGGAGAATGGAAACGTCTAGCGTTGCTGAAGATGATGGGATAGCTCTTGAGAAGGTTGTGTCGTGTGGAGAGATGAATAAATCGAATTTTGTAGACAAAGAAACACCTGTTTCTCTGCTTTAAGCAAAAACATAATCAAAGACCCCCAAGGTAAGCTAACCCTTCAAGAAAATTGGACCTCAGCCAAAGAAGGACGCATACAGAAAGATATGAAGAAATATAGCGATGTCACCATCATAAGTTTTTTTTTTTTTTTTTTTAACCAGTAATGTATAACTGATCTGTTTGGAATTCAGTTTAGGAAAGGCGTCAGCAGAGAAATGGCATACACTGGGTACGAACTGATTAATGAAATGTGTTAGGTTGAAATTATCACTTTAATTTCAAACAATGCTTCTCACTCTCTCTCTCTCTCTCTCTCACACACACACGCACACGCACACACACACACGAACTAAACGATTACCTGTCAGAAGCAAAACCAAACGAAATGGGAATTGTAGAGACAAAATTAAGGGGTCCACTAGTACCAAACAGTGTTGGTCATGAATTATATAATCACTGGCTTAAAAATAGGGGGGAGAAACAAGATGGACGAGTCATGTTCCTGGTTAAGAAAAACTTGAATGTGATGAAAGTTATACATGGAGAGAACAGGGTAGAGATGATCTCAATAAGAGTTGAAGATAGCGACATGAAAAGCAGAATTTTTGCAGTGATTTACGTGCCCCCAAAAACGAGGTCTTGGAGAGATAGAGATTATTTGAAAATGTTAGAGGATACAAAGGATTACAAAGGCAAAGCATGCCGACAGGAGACCTTTTGATCCATATCTAGGTCGGATGAAAAAGAAAAAAAAAAAAAAAAAAAAAAAAAAAAATCATATTAATAATAAATTAAAACTATAACAATGTAAATAACAATTAAAATACATAAATAAATGCATTGGTATAGTTGAATAACAAACAAACAGGTAAATAGTAAATGATAATAAATTGACATATAACTAATAATAAATGAAAATCAGACAGACAAATTATAACAAAACAAAAACAAATAATATAACATAAATTATAATAATTACAGCATCTTACTTAGGTATTTATCTAAATGATTCTTAAAGCTTCGAACTGAACTACATTGCACTACCTGTGCAGGAAGTTTATTCCATTCATTAACTACACGGTTGGCAAAGTTGTTTCTACCTACTTCCAAATTGAATCTATTTCCGGACAGTTTGAGACCATTGTTTCTTGTCTGATTCTCATTCAATGTGAAAATTTTGTCACTTTTGATGTTGTCAATTCCCTTTAAAATCTTAAAGACCTGTATCAAGTCACCTCTGAGTCTACGTTTTTTTTAGGGAAAACAGATTCATGTGTTTTAGTCGATTTTCGTATGATTTATTTTTGATATTTGGAATCAGTTTTGTGGCTCGCCGTTGTACTTTTTCCAGTCTGTCAATGTCTTTAATGAGATTCGGTGACCATACGGAAACAGCATATTCCAAATGTGGACGAACTAACGATTTATATAGCTTGTTAATGAGTGATGGACTTTTGAAATCAAAAGATCGCGCAATCAATCCCAGAATCTTATTTGCTTTCTCAGAGGCTGAAATACACTGCTTGGATGATTTGAGGTCGTTACTGATAATTACGCCGAGATCTTTTTCACTATCCACTTTTGTTAACGAATTTCCAAATAACTTGTAATCGTACTTGCTGTTATTTTTACCTATGTGCATTACCTTGCATTTACTTGTGTTAAATTTCATTAGCCACTTTTCAGACCATTGCTGTAATTTATCTAAATCTTCTTGAATATCTAATTGGTTTGAGTGATCATTTGCCACTCCGCACAGTTTTGTATCATCAGCAAATTTGGAAACAGTAGATTTTAGTCCATGGTCTATATCATTTATATATACTATGAATAGAAGTGGCCCAAGAACGGAACCCTGAGGAACTCCACTTGCAACACTTTTCCATCCAGAAGTTTTTCCATTTAAAACAACTCTCTGTTTTCGACCTTTCAACCAATTACTAGTCCAACCTAATAGGCTACCACTTATTCCATGCAAAGCTAATTTAGTAAGTAGTCTTTCGTGTGGGACGGTATCAAAAGCTTTTGCAAAGTCTAGATATATTAAATCTATATTGTTTCTTTTGTCATAATTCGAGACAACTGTGTTGTAGAATTCGAGTAAGTTAGTCACGCAAGAACGTTTCCGTCTGAAACCATGTTGGCTATCATTTATCAAACGGTTACTTTCTAAATGATATTCGATAGCATCTCTGATGATAGTTTCCATTATTTTTCCTACGATCGAAGTCAAACTAATAGGCCTATAGTTATTTGGTTTCTTTTTGTCACCTTTTTTGAATATGGGAGTAACGTTAGCTAGCTTCCATTCTCTTGGGACATCTCCGGATATGATGGATTTCTTGAAAATAATTTCTAATGGAACAACAATCTCATTTTTCATTTCCTTTAAGATTCTTGGATGCCAACCGTCAGGCCCTGGTGTTTTATTAACTTTGAGTTTGTCTATACACCTTTTAATTGTTTCTTTTGTTATATTTACCGTAGTGAGTAAGTTTACCCCAGACTTTTCACAGGTTTCAGTTTGGAATTCACTTTGAGGTGTTTCGTTTACGAATACCGAGCTAAAATAATTGTTTAAGAGATTACACATTCCTTCATTTGAATATTCAAGTTGACCGTCAGCAGATAATAGTGGACCAATGTGATTCCTAACAACCTTTTTATCTCTAATGTAACTATAGAATTCTTTGGGATTCTCTTTGGATTTCTCAGCGATGTTCATTTCGTATTGTCGTTTTCTTTTTCTTATTGTCTTTTTTAAATCTCTCTGTATTGATACATAACTTTCATAATCATTAGATGCACCCGAGCACTTATATTTCTTATAAGCCTGTCTCTTTTTAGCAATACTTTTTTCAGTTTCTTTGTCGAGCCACTTTGGGCGAGCCTGATTTGGGGGACGTCTGTCCTTAAAAGGAATGTAAGTTTTAATCATCTTAGTGAGCGTATTTTGAAATATTTCCCACATCTGATCTACAGGCCTTTCGTTTAATTTTGCCTCCCAATCTGTAAGCTGAAGCTCCTGACGTAGTTCTATGAACTGAGCTTTACTGAAATCGGGTATTTTAGAAGCACAAGTATCTATTCTAAAATTGTTTAGGAGTTTGAATCTGACTAAGTTGTGATCGCTATTTGCAACAGATTCACCGACTTCTACATCAGTTGCCATGCTTTCGCGGCTAGTGATCAATAAATCGAGTAAGTTTCCATATCTTGTGGGCTCTTTTACATGCTGAATTAAGTAATTGTCACCAAGAAAATCAATCAATCAATCAAGATACGAAATCTTCATTGAATGAGATACTGAAGGATGGAAATAAAGCGGTACTCATGGGAGACTTTAACTGCAACGAAATATGTTGGGAAGAGATGACAGTGAAAGGTGGAGATGATCAATAGGGATATGTATTATATGACATGACTATAAAACATACAATGACACGATGGATAAAAGAAAACACTAGATTTAGAAATAATGAAGAACCGTCGAGACTAGATTTATTATTTACGTCAGAACCTGAAATAGTAGACAAAATTGAATACAACAAATTTCGAAGAGTGACCACATACTACTCGAGTTAGAACTCAAGGAGGAAATATACATAAAGAGAAATGAGAAACACAGGAATGGAAAACTGATGTATAATAAAACGGACTTTGAGAAACTTAGGCAATTTTTTCTTAGAGTGAACTGGGAAGAATTCTACAACGAAGAAACACAAGTGGAAGGAAAATGGATGAGTCTGATGAAAACCTACAAAGGAGTGGATAAATAAGTCCCAAAGCAAAAACAAGAAAAGGTGTGTATTAAGTGCTGGTTTAATAAAAGGTGCAACGAAGCAAAAGACAGCGGAGATATAGCTTGGAAAAGATGGAGAAAAGACAAAAAACCTAGAAAGTGGCAAATATATATTAATTAAACGAACGAACATGTAAAAATACCCAGGGAAAAAATAGGAAAAACACATAATAGAAAATGTAAAGATCAGCCAAAACTATTCTACAGATATGTAAGCCATTCCATATGTAAAAAAGTTCTATAAATATATAAAAAACAAACAGAAAAATAATGAAACTACGCCAAGGGAATACGGAATACACAGAAGATACAGAAATGGCGGAAGTTATGAGCAAACACTTGAAGTCGGTTTTCACTAGAGATAAAATGCAACATCGGGATGAAGGGACAGAAATGACCCCCCCACCCTATGAGGGAAATAAGAGTAACACGGAAAGAAAAAAATTGTCAAATAATGAAATTTGATGTCAGGAAATCACACGGCCCAGATGGAATAGCAAACTGGATATTTAAAGAATGTAAAGGGTTAATAGACAAAAAATACAAAATATGTAACATAACAAGTTGCCCACTCAAAAAAGGAACAACACATGAAGACTGGAAAAATGCTGATATCGTACCAATTTATAAAGGATGAAACAAGGAAGACCCAACAAATAGACCAGTTTCCCTTACAAGCACGGTAGCTAAAATATGTGAAAAAGCTATAAAAAGTAGATGGATAAAACATCTGGAGATGGAGATGCGGAAGGTCTTGTCCTTATGTTCAAGGACAGGATGAGGGCCAGTTTTGGGAGGTATTCCTTCACCTCCCGGTGATGTGTCGGCACGCATGGGGCGAATTTGCCGACAGTGCGTCGCAGTGCTGCAGTCTCTAAGGAGAATCCTGTGGAGGGAAGAATTCTGCGGGCAGGACGAGGGTTTGGCCGAGGACAATCTCTGCTGGAGACATGTTGAAGTCGTCCTTGATGGCTGTCCGAAGGCCAAGGAGTATCCATGGTAGTTGGGGTAGCCAGGAGCCGTTGTTGCGGCGTGCCATAAGAGATGCTTTGAGTGAGCGGTGGGTTCGCTCAACCATGCCGTCTGCTGCAGGGTTGTACGAGGTAGTGTGGTGGACTGTAGTACCCAGGAGTTCAGCGAGGGAGTGCCACAGCTGAAATGAGTAACACCCAAACTTTCAAGAAAGTCTGTGCATGGATGAATCATCTCCTGATCTATGCCAAGCTTCATATTTACAAGTAAAAGTTTCAAGGATTCATGAATTATAAATTGTTTTTATCTGTGATAAGGTACAATAAAACAGGCCTACGTAGCAAAGAGAATAGAGAAATCATTTGACTGAAGGGGAGAGGAAGGCTAGCAAAAGATACTCATAGACATGTATATAAAATTATCTGCCATAGGTAGGGGTTGCTGTGGACGAGAGAAGCCATCAATCATATGCCTGGCACTATCACCATGATCACTTTCACATTCCATGTCAATTTCGCTGGTAGTGATTCTTGCAGAAGGTGGTAAATATTCATAGGCACTTTGCAATAGCTGAGAAAAACCATTCAGTCTATACCAGTACGAATTCCTCCCTCCTGTATGCGGGTGGCTAATAAAAGTATATTACAAGGGAAAATAGTGTATTAATTTGATAAATTAAAGCACTACAACAAAACGTGCGTACACTTAGAAGGCGAACTAGAAACTGCGTCGTTTCTGTATGCAGCCTGAGTTGGCGGGAAGCATACACGATCGCATGGTTCCTTCACAAAATGGGCACATGGAAATGCAATCAATACAATAATTTTAATAAATTAATATAAATAAATTTCATAGTATTTATATACAAAGGGGAAAGCATGTATTTCCCAATCTACTCACAAGTACAATGCATGACAATCGTACAATGCCACTAGCACGCACGTACACCACAACATTGCTCGGCTACCACCACACGGTGACCTCACCGAGCAAATGAAAAGAAGAAATGGCCAGGTAAGACAAAAGCAAACCATATATAACACAGTCCATAAATATAACAGGCTACAAAAGTGTGGACAAGAATTATGACGTTAGCACATCCAGATACATAAACATAACATACATAATTACATGACAAGGATAATACATAGGAATACATTCACAAAACAAGAATATATATATATATATATACATATATATATATACATATATATATGTATATATATATATATATATATATATAAGAACTGTATACAAGTACAAGAAATACACAAAAGGATTGGCGCCAGTTAACATGAGACACAAAGACGACAATTGCCGGACGTCCGGGACATGACACTTAATAGCTAAACAAAAGATACACATGATACAAATCAATATACTCAGTAGATAAACAAGATATACACATCATACATACATATACCAAAGGCTTTTCACCCTACATGGGGGGTAGCCAAAAAAGAAAAAGGCATAGAAACCACTCCCACCCATTCCATTTCCTATATATTCCACTCCCCTCCACCCTCCTCCCTCCCTCACATCTTGGCACCTCCTGGATGACAGGTCATCCCCTGCATCCTGTCCACTGCCCTGGGTCAGAAGCAGTGTCGCAAGACACAGCACATCCACAGCAAGGCCGCTTCACAAATTCGGCGACCCCCCTCTCCGTCCCCCCATGCAGAAAAGGAGAAGACGGGGAGAAATCCCTTTGGTCTGCGTCAAAATTTTTCTCGTACATACTTCCTCACTCCCTATCTCCCACCCACTCCCCCTCATGCATCACAGCATCATCTATATACAAGCCCTCTCCATTCACCCCTATCATCTGTCCTCTCCCGTCCTTCCTCCACAGACATTCCTCTCTTTTGTGAAGCCCCTTTCACATCATCCATCCATCTCATCCTAGGAAGCCCCTCATATTCACTCCTTCTACCTCTGCCTTCCACACTTCTCTTACTAATCTTTCTTCACTCATTCTTTCCATGTGTCCAAACCATCCTAACACTCTTTCATCAACCCTATCTCCCAGTTCCCTTTCCACCCCTGTTCTCCTCACCTCCTCATTTCTCATTCTATCCAGCCTAGTAACCCCTATCATACTTCTCAGACGTTTCATCTCAAACACATTCAAACTCTTTCTCTCTTCCTCTCTCATGTTCCATGTTTCTGCCCCGTACAATGCTATGGGCACAATCACTCCTTCATATAACCTCCTCTTAGCATCCATTCCCAGATGTCTATTTCTCATTACACTTTTCAATCCACCAAGGCATTTACTCGCTTCTCTCAATCTACATCCTACCACCACCACCACCCCTCCCTTTCCTGCCACATTCGCACCCAAGTATCTAAAACTATCCACTTCCTCCAGTCTTTCACCCTTAATGCCCACTTCCAGCCTGCTGTCACCCTCTCCCCTTGTACATCTCATCACCTTACTTTTGCCCATATTTATCTTCAGCTTCCTTCTTTCACACACCTTCTCAAACTCAATCACTAACTTCCTCAATCCTGTAATGGTGGCATAGAATATTCTTTGTGTATTGTACATACGTATTTGTAATATTGTTTATTTATTATTATATACTTTATATACTATTGTGAGAACCAAGTGTTCGTTTAAACGTACATGTTTATTGTTATATATTTTATATATTATTGTAAGAACCAAGTGTTCAGTTTGAGCGTGGTCGCGTCGCTAAGAACCAGTGGTGATCTAGCTTACGAAGCAACACGCTCATTATTGTAGTGCTTATATCTATTTTTTTTTTTCTGTTTCATTGGCCACCCCGATACATACTGTATATAGTGGCAGCGGCTAAACAATTCTGTGTCTTAAGAGTTTTGTGTGTATTGAACTTAGTGCAGTACGATCGGTGATTTGTTGGCGGTTGTGCTTCTCTCCCATTTTTTCTTTCCAGCCAGGTGATTCTTTTTCAGTGAATGTGGAACTATTAATACCTTTCCCTTGAATATTTTGTGCGTAATTAGGCGCAGGAATTTTTTTCTCCGAGTGCACCAGGTGATTTTTTTGTTCCCGTTGGTGTCGGCGTTTAAACGTTCATCGATATCATCTGCGATTATCACTGGATCGTCTTATGTTCCTGTGTATTATCAGCTGAAATTTGAGCCCTAGATGGTGGAGGAATTTGGACGGACGGATTTGTGCCAGACATTCCTCACGTCGGCCGGTGACCATCGTTCGCTGAACTCCACAGCGACTGTCGTCCCCTATACCGGTGATTTTTGTATTAGTACTCAGGCTTGTACAATCTTGTTGTTTATATAATGCCAAAGTTTTCTTCTCGCTATAGTGAATTGATATATATTTCGTTTTCTGGCAAGGCTGCCCATATTAGTATACGTCGTGTTGTTGGCATGGCGGCCACTTTTTGTGACGTCACAAGCCGTTTTCCTTGAATTTTCTTGTTTTGTATGTCAGAGTATTACATTAGTTACACTCTTTCTTACTTTGTATATCAGAGTGAATTATATTATTTAAATGCTTCTGGCGATCATCATTATTATTGCATTTATCTATTTATTATTATTATATATATATATATATATACATATATATATATATATATATACATATATATATATATATATATATATATATATATATATGTTGGGAATGTTTAAGACAGATTGAACATTTTTAGAAGCTCCGCCATGGGATACGAACCCTGACCCGTGCGTCGATAATCACGAGGCCAAGACGCTAGCAACCATGCTACATGGTGATGGTTCAAAAGGACTGTATTAGTCCCCGACCACGCTTCACGTAACATTGGAAGATCTAGTCTCATTTTCATCTAATCCCGTGAAGCGTGGTCGGGGACTAATACAGTCCTTTTGAACCATCACCATGTAGCATGGTTGCTAGCGTCTTGGCCTCGTGATTATCGACGCACGGGTCAGGGTTCGTATCCCATGGCGGAGCTTCTAAAAATGTTCAATCTGTCTTAAACATTCCCAACTTGTCGGAGGGCTTGCCTAATACGGGATTAGATGAAAATGAAACTAAATCTTCCAATGTTACGTGAAGCGTGGTCGGGGACTAATACAGTCCTTTTGAACCATCACCATGTAGCATGGTTGCTAGCGTCTTGGCCTCGTGATTATCGACGCACGGGTCAGGGTTCGTATCCCATGGCGGAGCTTCTAAAAATGTTCAATCTGTCTTAAACATTCCCAACTTGTCGGAGGGCTTGCCTAATACGGGATTAGATGAAAATGAGACTAAATCTTCCAATGTTACGTGAAGCGTGGTCGGGGACTAATACAGTCCTTTTGAACCATCACCATGTAGCATGGTTGCTAGCGTCTTGGCCTCGTGATTATCGACGCACGGGTCAGGGTTCGTATCCCATGCGGAGCTTCTAAAAATGTTCAATCTGTCTTAAACATTCCCAACTTGTCGGAGGGCTCGCCTAATACGGGATTAGATGAAAATGAGACTAGATCTTCCAATGTTACGTGAAGCGTGGTCGAGGACTAATACAGTCCTTTTGAACCATCACCATGTAGCATGGTTGCTAGCGTCTTGGCCTCGTAATTATCGACGCACGGGTCAGGGTTCGTATCCCATGCGGAGCTTCTAAAAATGTTCAATATATATATATATATATATATATATATATATATATATTATATATATATATCTTTTTTTTTTTTTTTTTTTTTTTTTTTTTGCCGAATGTTATTACGTAGTGGTGTGCAAGTATCTGGCCTCCCTCCTATTATGTCTGAGCCAAAGGTACCATCTTTTATCAGTCCTCATAAACCATCTGAAACAATGGCCCATACCTTAACTTTACTACACCAATAACCCTCCGTTATAAAATTTTCAGGCCAAGATCCCCATTATAAGGCTGTAGATTTTTATTCACCAATGCGAGGATGCTACAGTGAACTTAAATGTTTCGACTAGACCTGAAAAGATCTCCTTTGTAAGGTCACAGCTTGTACCAAATCCCTAGCATCTGAGCTGTTATCGGCATCGTGCCTTGATCTCAAGTCTTTGGATTATAATTATGACATCTTCAGATGTAATTTCATTAAAAAAAATTCAGATGCCCCTGTCGGCAATTCTTTTCAATGGTGTTTCAAACTGGCTGATACCCTCGTATCCCGACTGGGTACTCTAGACTACCGACGTGCACAAGCCCAGGCCAATATAATTGCTGTTAACGCATTTGATTCACTCTCACATTCAGACTGGGTAGATAATGGCACTATCACTCTACAGGTAGATAGGTTCCGCCTTATTTTGGAATTTTTGCTTTACATCCTTTTTTTTTTTTTGTGCCTTTTGAGAGAAGAGCTGCATCTTCTCTCAGCTATAAGACTGATGAAACTCTATTATCTTTTGCGACAAGGCTTTCCAGTAAACTAGGGGAAGTACCTTCTAGTTCCTTGTGTATTAGCAATACTCTTCAACATACCAATGTACCTTGTTCTCCTCAGCCCTCTCAGTCTACAGTTCCTACTCATAGCTCCCCTCAACCTACAATTACCCCCACCCCCCATCCTTACATGTACCTTTCGTGACAGGACTGGTCATTCCAGCCATTTTTGTTAACGCCGTAGGCACCAGGTACACAAGTCAAGACAGTCCCCTGTTCGCAGGATTGTATCTAATGCTTCTTCTAATATGACGCATGACCTTTCTAGAGTAGAGCCACAAGATAAACTCAGTTACTGCCATATCCATGGACATTATAAACACTCAACTGATCAATGTCTCAAGGTTTTGAAACTTAGAGATGAGACTTCTTATCAGCCTCGTCAGTCCCATTTTCACCAGCGCTTGTTTCACAACCCAAAAATTTGACCAGTAATGTTCGGTCTCAAATCATCCCCTTAGTAGCTGTTGAGTCTCCTCAATTACTCACCTTCCAATTTCTTACAAGAAACACGCCTATTTCAGTCACTGTAGATACTGGTGCAGAAAGTAGTCTCATAAGTAGAAAGGCTTATTTTGCTCTCCGGGAATTGTACAATCTCCCTTTCTCTCCCTTTTGTAACAATTTGCATTCAGTGCAAGGTTCCCCCTTGCTTGTTCTTGGATCTGTTTGTCTTCCCTTACAGTTTCCCTCGCATGCTACAGTCTTCCATGTCACTTTCGTTGTTGTTTCTGGTATTGCCCTTAAGTGTGACTGTCTCTTGGCATAGATATTTCTCCTAGTCGCCGTGTAGTGACTTTCTGCAATTTTGATATCCCTGCATCTGATAGGCCAGTTTCTGTTTGCGATTCTACTGTGCTTGATCAATCCGCACAATTGCCCTCACCAGCTTCTAAGCGCTCTCACCATGCACACCCTGTTTCTCATTGTGCTGCTGTTGTTATAGGGGAACATCTTATTGGACCTTCAAGTTCAGTTCGAGTTTCGGTGCGCGTTTCAGGTGCCCCGATAGGGTCTGAAGTTCTCTCTTTGCCTGACTTTATTCGTATTCATCGCCTTGCATTAGAAGGAACTCTCTCCACTATTCGCGAAGGTCATGTTACCACGGCGATGGTAACAAACGTCACGGGTGCTCCTATTCCTCTCTCTCCTGACAGTCACCTAGGCTCCTTTGATGTGGTTGACATTGTTGCTTTCCAAGACTCGTCTATTATAGCAGCTTCTGTACTACAGTCTCCTCCAACACGTGACCCTACTCACTTAGCTTCTGAGTTTGCCACATTTGTAGGCAAGATTGATTTTCCTGATGAAATGCCTCGTCTTATTAACCTGTTAGTTACCCACAGTCAAGCTTTGGCTTTGCCTGGTGATCCATTAGGCGTTACAGATCGTGTGGTTCATAGAATTGATCTTCAGCCAGGTACTCGTCCTGTTTACGTCCCCTCTTACAGGTTACCTCACTCTCGTCGGCTTATAGCCCAGTCCTTGGTTGACGACTTATTGCGTGGAGGCGTTGTACAGGAATCCCACTCAGAGTGGAACTCGCCTTTTCTCCTAGTGCCTAAGAAAGACGGATCTTTTCGTCCAGTTATAGACTATAGGCGGGTTAACGAGGTCACTGTTCCTGACCATTACCCTTTGCCTGTCTTAAGTGACCTTCTTCAGTCCATTGGCACTGGTAATACGGTGTTCACCACCTTAGATTTAAAAACAGGTTTTTTGGCAGATACCCCTGGAGGAGAAGTCTCGTAAAGTCACGGCCTTCTCGACTCCCAGTGGACATTATGAATGGCTTTGTTGCCCTATGGGTTTACGGAATGTTCCCTTGACTTGTCAGCCCTTAGATAACTCCATTTTTCATGGACTTTTTGTTTACCTGGATGAGTTGATTTTAGTTTCCAAAGATGTGGAAAGCCACTTTACTAAGTTGTCCATGGTCTTGCAAGCTGGATTGAAACTCAATTTACCCAAGTGTTCCTTTTTCAAGTCAAGTATCCAATTCCTAGCTCATGTTGTAGACAAACATGGTATCCACGCCACAGGTGATAAAATCAAGGCGGTGAGGGACTTCCCTACACCGAAGGCAGTTGAACATGTACGTTCCTTCCTTGGACTTGCAGGATACTATCGTGCATTCATTAAAGACTTTGCTTCAATTGCTTCCCATCTCACTCGCCTCCTCAAGAAGGACTCTTCCTTCCAGAGGCGTGATGTTCATCAGGAAAGTTTTGATTCCTTGAAGCTTGCACTTACTGAAGCACCTATGTTGGCCTTCCCAGATTATAGTCTCCCCTTTACTATTTGTACAGATGCTTCTGGTACAGGCATTGGAGCTGTACTCATGCAACAAGTAGATGGATGTAGACCTCATGTTATTGCATATGCTAGTCGCATTCTTAATAAGCCTGAGTCCCGCTACTCTGTCACTCATTTAGAGGCCCTGGCAATGGTGTGGGCTTTAAGAAAGAAATAGGCTTTCTAGGACATGGACTCAATTTACAAGGAATTATTACATCCCAAGACAAAGTTAAAACCCTAGTAGACTTTCCATGCCCCACCTCTGTATATCAAGTTCGCTCATTCCTGGGCCTATCAGGTTTATATAGATTTATAAAGGACTACTCAAAATTAGCAGAACCCCTTACTTCCTTACTTAAAAAGGATGTTAAATTTCTTTGGACTTCTGAACAAGAGAAAGCTTTCCTTGATCTAAACTATGCATTTACTACTGCCCCGATATTTGCCTTTCCTGACTTTATGTTCCCTTTCATTCTATACACTGATGCATCCTCAAAAAGGATTAGGTGCTGTACTCATGCAGAAACATGGTAAACTTCAAAAGCCTATTATTTATGCTAGTCGGCTACTGAACAAATCAGAAAAGAATTATTCAGTAGGCTAACTGAATTATGAGGCATTAGCAGTTATCTATACTTTTAGATATTTTAAAGAAAATATTCAAGGATATGAGATTACGATCCGTACAGACCATCAAGCACTTTTACAACTATTTAATCCGTACGTCGCCAGGCGAGTGTTGCATATACCCCCTCCCCCCAAGCGTCGGAGTCAAAATCGATTTTTTTTATTGCTTAAATCAACCCAAAATGTAAAACAAAACAAAAAACCGCTTATTTTGATTCACCTTCCTAGAAGTGGAGAAACTGGGTCGATTTTTCAGAGATATGCGCGCGAATTGTTTGTACAACGTCCGTAGACTTTCGTTCCTCATGGAGGTTGAACGAGGTCATATTTTCTCGGGGATGCTTCATTAGAATTTCATTGAGTGAAGGAATTTGACATTATAATGTTTCAAGTCAATGTACAGTCGCCCATGATAGTCTGCCACTTACGGAAAACGTGTTTATAAATAGTTTTTGTGAATTTTTGGCAAATATCTATCACTTTGTTATGCGGTAAATTGATTCTTCGGTATCTTATTTTTCTATAATTTCATGGAGGATAGGTGATTGTGGTGTTTCCTTTTGTTTTTGGTAAATGTTTTATTAAGCATCCATCACACCATTATTGCCTGGCCACATTTTGTATTACGCATTTATTACGAAAATCGGCAGTGCGAAATTGCCAGTTCTATACGTCTGAATACGTACTAATTAGCACCTGCCTAACTGTACACCAGAATCGCCTAAATTACGTCCTAAAGGCCGATTTTATACCCCAAGTTACCCTCCGAAAAACTGTTGCCAGGGTTGCCAGTTTTGTCAATAAAAAAAAAAAAGTGCCTTTTATAGTCAATGGATAGGACTACTTGTTCATCACCTCAGAATTGACGCTCAATCCATAAAACAAATGAGGCATATGACGTATGCCGCTGACGCTGTACGGGTTAAAGGCAAGAACCTCTCAGGAAAACTTGCTCGTTGGTTTCTTCCAAATCAAGAGTTTGGAGCCAGTTTCGCTTATGTTCCACGCAAAGCAAACATTGTTGCTGATGCATTGAGTAGAAATGTAGTAACTATCTATAACATTCCTCAGTCAATAAATCTTCCTCGCTAGCGCTTTTATACAGCTCAAGGCTCCAATCCTCTATGGAAGCGTGTGATATATTTCCTCGAATCAGGTGATACCACAGAAAGCGAGACTTTACCTCCACACTTGGAGAATTACACTCTTCTCAAGGACATTTTGTATCATTAGTCAACACGTGAAAACAAACACATGCCAAACAGATCGGTAAATCAAATTGTAGTAACAGATGTACTCATACTTAATGTACTCCATCTCCTTCATGATTGCATTATAGCAGCTTACCCAGGCAAAGACAAATGTTTTGCCCAAGCCAAAATTCAGTGTTTTTGGATCACTATGAGGAAAGATATTCATGCTTACATTGACAAATGTCATTCTTGCGCGTCTCACAAAGGTCATATTAGCGATAGCGATCAACCTTCTCAAATTGCTCCTTAGTCCCAATGGTAACCAATACTTGTTTGCACGGATCATTTCTCTAGATTTTGTATTCTTGCCCCTCTGACAGACGAATCAACCAAGAAGGTGGTTCAGGCACTTCTTGACAAAGTAATTTGTCCTTTCACAACCCCTAAAGTGCTACTGTCTGACAATGGAACAGAATTGAATCATGAAATTCTCACATTTGTACACATTTCAATATCACAAAAACAAATATTGCAGCCTACCACCCAAATTCAAATGGACTTGCGGAACGTCAGAATCGTAAGATTCTCAACGTTCTAAACAAATCTTCCTTCAGACATACTTAGCTCATGGGATGAACACATGCCTATAGTTCAAGCTTGCCTTAACAGTGCGATAAAGCGGGTCAATATCGGAATTCCCACATTTTGTAATTTTTGGAGCGGACAAGATGATTTGCTTACTTCAGATGTAGGTCCAATTTATAATTTTGAAAATCATGTACAGTAAAAGTTAAGGTAGCTAATTTTCAAAAAAAAATTAAGAGAATTCAAGATGTTCTTGCACTATCCAAGGAAGGCATGGTTCCTCACAATAAATTTACAAGAAAAAGTAACGTTGTTGCAGGAGACATTGCATATTCTCAAAATCGCACTCATAATTCCAAACTGGCACCTAAGTTTCTTGGACCATACAGTTATCTCAGTATCAAACAATATGGTCAAGATTAAAAAAGAAAAAAAAAGATAGATGCTGGTCTGGACACCTGGTTGCATCTAGATCACCTAAAGAAAGTTAATCGTGGTCTCGACATGGTAAATGAAAGATCGACTCAGTTCCTTCTGCTATGGAAGAACCTGTTTCTTCTAAACCGGACATCCCCACACCTTTCGTAACTCACTCTTACAATCTAAGGAATCGAACCACACTTCCTAAACATTCTTCTTTCTTTCATTTATCAGTATTATGAACTAACAAAATAAGTTAAGAATGCATTATACATTTTCTTTGTATCTATATATGTATTTCTACTTATGTAACTTGCACATGTACAATATTACAAATTGTAATTATATCAGATTGCCATAGTATTAGGTTTTGCTCATGTCTTTATATAACTCTTTGGAATTTCGTTTAGTACTGAAAAATTTGCTTAGGACAGCGACGGCAGCATCACCGAGTAAGAAAAATAGATTAGCCAAGCACTAAATACGGGTCCTAGATGTGTGAAGAAAAGAGTCATATTAGGACTGATGCCAGTTGAAGCCTATCACTCACTAAGAGGATAAGTCAGTAATGATAAACAACATCGGAAGATGCAGAACTCAGAATGACAAAACCAGAAGTTAGAATAAAATAAATTTTACAATATACCAAAGGTCAGATAAACTAATCAGGAATAAAATATCATAGTTCATGTTATGATAAAGACACTGGTGACAAAACAGAATGTACAAGTCAGTTAGGAAGTAGAAGGAATAGAACGTATAGTAATGGGTAACTCAATGAGTCTATTTAATTGTAGGTCAGGCAGGAGGAGAGTCAGTGATCAGAAACAGAGAAAAAGAATCAGTCAGTCGGAGAGAAAGGATGTTAAACTTAGGTTAGTGTTTCGGTGTGGTTACGTTTGTGTAAGAACAAAGATGTAATACAAAGTGTTTGAAAAAATCGTTGGAAATATATAGAAAAACTAAACCAAATATCACATTTGCCACGGTACCATCCAACAGGTGTTACGATATATTGTATGCATGTATTGGTTAGAAATTAAACTACATGTAGAATTAGATTAATGCGTAGTTTCTGTGTACGTATGTGTGTGCGTGCGTGCTTTAGCGTGAGTTCCAGAGTTCTAGAAGTCGTTGTACCTGTTAATTAATTGTCATATAAATTGTAATGCGAAAGTTGAGTGAATGGGATATAGATCTTTATTACTATCAAATTTGAAGTTGTCATGTAACTGAAAGTGTGTAAATGTAAAATTCTGTATACAAATGAATAATTAAAATAATTAGATAAATAAAAGTTAGCAACTGTTTTGTGGATCGAATCGGTGCTTGTCACGCAGCACGCCAGATTTTTGTGTGAGCTCGTTCTGTACGCATCAGTGCATTTTCCGTGACTGTGGTGAAGAGTGTGAAGACGAAGTTGTTCCTTACTCCTACAATATATTAACTTTTTGACGTGCAGCGTTTTACTTCACCTTATTGTTAACCGAAAACAATAAATGGTGGCGCGGTGTCGAAAGTTAAGTGCTCCCCCGACCGGCCTAACCACAGCGTCTACGCCATTAGTGCATCGGCAGTGTACAAGTCTCTCTCTGCATTGTTTACAACAGAGTGAAGATCTGTGTGACCCTTTTCCAGTCTGCGCTCCTTGTGTGATCCCATATTGCATTTTCAAGCAATTCTCTGCCCTGCAAGCGGCATTCCACCATACACAAGCGCCAGTGCTATAAGGTCACCTCACCACGCTACCTCCAACCACGTTCGTCGCTACCCAAGCCATCGTTCGCATTTCCCGTCTTTCATTCTCACCGTCACCCTTCAGCTCGCACCCCCCTACCCAGCTGTCAATCATTCTACGAGTCAGCTCACCAACTACCTTACAGCATACGCGTGACTCCAAATTCCCGCAAACGCGTACTTCCAGCATCATCTTCTTCCTCAAGTGGATTACGCAGTTCCAGTCTCTGCTCCACTTCTCCACTTCCAAAGTGGAATCCGGAAACCACGACCGTTTGGAAGTCTCCGCTCCAGCTTCAACCACTTCCACGAACGTGCTGTACTGTGCTTTGCCCAAACGAGGTCACCAGCCCCAGCTCACGGCCTAGCTCCATGCGTGACGTCACCGTCCGCGCAAGGCACCACTCCACCTCCATCCGCTCTCCGTTCCTCACAGCGAGACCCAACGGACTCGCCTCCACTGCGACACCAACCACCTCCGCCGTCTTTGCTGAGCGCTCTACCCTCCACATCACCCACCCGACGTCGTCTCCGTTACACGACGATTTCAGTCGGTTTACTGAGCCCCTCCTCCATAAGTGCCATTCTTGAACTTAAGTTTCTAAAGCAGTTATTTATACTCGTAAAATCAGTGTTGTGTTATAACTTAGCATTGCCATACAAACAATAGTGTTACTTTTTGTTTTCTTTGTCATTACCATTATTACTTGTATTATTTTGTGTATGTATATATTAATGTTAAATACCTTCATAATTCCTTATAACTCCAATAGATTTCTGTGTACCCTTACTAAAATCTTCCACTGTTTGCAGCAAGTTCCACTGCTCTTCCATTTCACCTGTGTGTTTCTCCATCCCTCTGTGTCTTCTCTCTACATCTCAAGACGTCTTCTTCTAGTATATCTAAGGTAAGTGGAAAACCATTTTGGCAGTCAGTACATCCTTTATGACAGACCTTCCTTGTAATATTTTTCGTAGCCCCTCCCTCCAGAGTCTACCTTCATCCACAGACTCAACACCTTCACCTCATCCCTCCCCAAAATTCTCATCGCTACTCAGTGTGTCACTAAACGACCTTCCACCCCTACCTTTTTCTCCGTTCTCATCCCCAAGTTTAAGCCCTACCAACATGGCTTCTTCCTCAACCCAACAACCCCGTCAACTCATGACTATTGTACACGACACGGTAGACGTACCCAAATTCACAGGTTCCAATATTCCCTTCCATTCATTCCTTAACAATGTCGAAGCAGCTATTAATCGTAGAAATTGCACTACTGATGATGAAAAACTCAGTGTCCTACGCAGCTTTGTTGATCAGAACTCCGTAGCTGGAGACATCCTGCAAACAGATGCATTTCAAGAATGCAACACATATTCTACTTTTGTTGACTTAATTAAGACTCAATTTGGCCAACACACTACCCTTGGTGTTCTCACTCCCCTATATGACCTTGCCTTACAAATAAACTCTCCTCCTTATGTCAGAAAAGAAAAGGCTGCAAGACTTGCTTCAGACATAAAGGCTCGTCTAAAATCCACTCTAGCATCTTCCAACTGGGTTGATGCCGATGGAAAAATCTCCCTTAACCAGGTTGCATCCCTCTTTGCGTACTTTCGCTTTCTTTCTCTTCTCCATCCAGACACCTTAAACAAAACCAAATCCATACAGTTCACTCCAAATATGACCATCTCAACTTTGTCTCATCAGATCCAAGAGTCACCAAAGACACTGACAGACATTGATGCCCAGCCAGCCCCAATCCCCAAACCTACCTTAGCAGTTGCACATGTGTCCCGATCTGCCTCTCGGCAAAGATCCACTTTCCGTCCCAGATCCATTTCTCGACCTAGACAAAGATCCTTCTCACGTTCAACAGTTATTTGTTACTATTGCAAAACCCCAGGCCACTATGCTAACAGATGTGCTATTCGTCTCTCCACTCCTCCCGATAAAGATTGCCCTGTCCACGGTAAATGCTTCCATACGGCTGCAGAATGTCGTGTTTTGAACTCCAACCCCTCTCAACAGACTTTCTCTTCCCGTCGAAGTTCTCCTTCTTCTTCTCCTATATGACTATCTCCCTCTCCTTCTCTCAGCACAACTCCTCCTAGCATGCCTATCCCATCCCCACCACCCACCCTTCCCATTTGTACTCTTTCTAACTCTAACACATGGTCCAATGCTATTTCCATTCCTGCTATGGTTCATACCTTTCCTATATCTCTCTTCATAGATACTGGTTCTCCTGTAAATATCATAACTTCTTCCACCTTCCACAAACTCCGCCTATCCTATAAGCATGTTACAATCTTGGAACCTTCTGATCTCCAACTTACTAACGTAGATGGTGTTCCATTTCCAGTTTTAGGTAAGATCCATCTTCCAATAATTCTTCATCCTAACAGTCACGAGATTCATATCCCTCTATATGTGGCTGATGTACAGTTTCCTGCAGATGTCCTTCTGGGACTAGCCACTATGCAGCAATATGGAATTAGCGTCTTTCCCCAACGCCATGGCATTGCTTACGGTCGTCATTTTATACCAGCCCTACCCTTGGCGACTACTTCTCACCCACCTTCTGCAAATCCCCCCTCCCACAGCATGCCAACTGTGTCAGTGCCCACTATTGTTGCTCCTCCTACCCCCTCTACCCAGATTCAGATAACTCAAACTGAGAGTACTTCCTCCCCTTCTCCTCTAGCTCCCACGTCCCAGGATACTGTACAATCATCATCTGAACCTTCTCTTCAGAATTCACTTCCTCCTTCTAGTGAACAGACCTTGCACAAAGTTCCCACCCGTACAAAGCGTTTGCGTTCTTCTCGCATGCCTAAATCAAGGAAAAGGAATACCAAATGTTCTCCCCCTTCTACAGAATTCTCTCCAACAGAAAGCCAGATTTCTCCTTCCTTGGATGATTTAGTAATTACCTCCTCCCCTGTCTCTGATGTGCTTTCCACAATGTGTCGCACTACTCATGCAGTGTTAACAAGACCTGTGACTCTTCCACCACATGAGTATTTCAAAGTGCAGCTTCGCATTTTCCAAGCTCCGGAATGTGATGTTCTCTGTATGCCAGAATCCACACGTGTCAAAGGCATATCACTAATTTCAGCCTTATGCACTACCTCCAAGAAAGGTCATACGTCTTTTCTTGTTGCCAATGACACTCATGCTCCCCTCCACCTCAAACTTGGTACTAACTTATGTGATTTTCTTGTGTATCCTTCAAGAGTAAAAGTCATTGATGACCAAAATTCTTCCTTGCCAGTTTGTACCATTAACTCCGATGTGCATCAGGCACAGGTTCCTATTGAAGCATCTCACTTCAAAACCCTTGACTTCCCCGATGCTCAACAGGATTTAACTTCTTTATGCAATGCCTTTCGCCATGTCATTGCCTTGCCAGGTGAATCCCTAGGTTCTACAGACCTCATTCACCACCACATTCCCCTTCGTGATGGCTCTAAACCTTGCTATATTCCGGCTTATAGACTCCCGCACAGTAAGCGCAAGATTGTGGACAAGCTCATTGCAGACATGCTTGCCCAAGATATCATTGAACCTTCTATTTCCGAGTGGAATTTTCCCCTATTTGTTGTTCCCAAACCAGATGGTACATTTCGACCTGTTGTTGATTTTAGAGAGCTTAACAAAATCACTGTCCCCGAAAGAACGCCCATTCCCGTTCTCCAGGAAATCCTACATTCTGTTGGTCAGAATAATACTGTCTTTTCAACTTTAGACCTAATGTCAGGATATTTTCAAATTCCTCTTGCTCCGGAAAGCAAACCTCTAACAGCTTTCTCTACCCCTTCTGGTCATTTCCAATTCAAACGTTTGGCTATGGGTCTCACTTCTGCTCCTTCTGTCTTCACACGACTTATGCATACCGTACTTCATGGCTTAATTGGTGAAAATGTCTTCATGTATTTGGATGACATCATAATAGCTTCCAAATCTGTACCCGACCACATTCACACCCTTCAACAAGTCTTTTCTCGTCTTGCAGATGCCAACCTTAAACTTAAACTCAGCAAATGCTCCTTTCTTAAGAAAGAAATTCGTTTTCTTGGACATGTACTAACTTCTGATGGCATTCTTACGGTTCCTGATAAAGTCAAAGCTGTTGCTGACTTCCCTCGTCCAACGGACCTTGAGCACCTTCGCTCCTTCCTTGGTCTTTCAGGTTATTACCGTAGGTACATCCGCAATTATTCAAAAAATTGCAGCCCCTCTTACTTCCCTACTAAAGAAAGATGTACCCTTCCACTGGTCGTCTGCCCAGGAACAAGCCTTTGCAGACTTAAAGAATGCCCTTACCACTGCTCCTGTCTTAGCCTTTCCTAACTATGACTTACCCTTTATTCTCTACACCGATGCCTCATTCCAAGGTCTTGGTGCTGTCCTCATGCAAGAACAAGACACACACCTTCGCCCTATTGCCTTTACCAGCAGACTCCTTAACAAAGCTGAACGGAACTATTCTGTCACAGAAATTGAAGCTCTTGCTGTAATATATGCACTTAGACATTTTAAGGAAATCATTCTAGGCTATCCTGTCACAGTCCATACAGACCACCAGGCACTTCTTCAACTTTTCAGAGGCAAGAACTTGTCCGGGAAACTTGCTCGCTGGTTCTTGACTATTCAAGAATTCAGTCCCACCTTCTCATTTGTGCGCGGATCAGCAAACCATGTTGCAGACGCACTTTCTAGAAATGTTGCTGCTATCAATACCCTCCCTCAGCCAGTCACTCTTATTCATGCGCGTATACAAGCAGCTCAAAGATCCGACCCAATGTGGAAACGTGTGATATTCTCTCTCGAGTCAGGAGATACATCTGATCTTACAGACTTACCTACCTCCTTGGAACACTTCAGACTTGTCAATGACGTTCTTTATCACGAAACCACACTTTCCAACAAGCATGAACCAAACAGACTTGTACAACAACTCGTAGTTCCTTTTGACTTAGTACCTGAAGTTCTGTTCCTTTTACATGATTCTCCACTTGCTGCACATCCAGGAAAAGACAAATGCGTTACACAGGCCAGACTTCAGTACTTTTGGCTTACGATGAGAAAGGATATCCATAACCACATTGACGCCTGTCATTCATGTGCTAGCCATAAAGGTCATATTCAAAGTAAAGTTCCAATATTGACATACCCAATCCCTAGCAAACCCTTTGATATGGTTGCAATTGACCTTCTCAAATTACCACTCACTTCTAGTGGAAACCAGTACCTGTTTGTGTGTATGGATCATTTTTCCAGATTTTGCATACTTGCACCTATCCCAGACAAGACTGCGACAATAATTGCAAAGACATTCATTGACAAAGTTATTTGCCCCTTCACTACTCCCAAAGTTCTTCTCTCTGACAATGGCACGGAATTCAACAATGAGATTCTTTCCAATATTTGCAAGTCCTTTCAAATCACAAAATGTAATATTGTTGCATACCACCCCAGTTCAAATGGCCTTGTTGAACGGCAAAACAGAAAGATTCTCAATGTTCTCCGACACCTCGCTTCTGATCTCCATCTCTCCTGGGATCACCATGTCCCTATGATTCAGTCTTGCCTTAACAGTGCCATCAATAGGTCCATATCAGAGTCGCCTCACTTTGTCATCTTTGGTTCCGACAAGCGACTCCCATATGACCTTCTTGCTTCAGAAATAGGTCCCATTTACAACCTTGATGATTTTGTAAAGGTTTCACTTTCAAATTTCAGCTCTCTCTTCAAGAGAATTACTCAGTCTCTTTCTCTCGCTAAAGACGAGATGGCCCGTCTTCACAATAAAAATGCTAGAGAATCTAACATTACAATAGGTGACATTGTATATGCCCAGAACCATTCTCCATCTTCCAAGCTTTCACCAAAATTCCTTGGTCCTTTCCGTGTCCTCGCACTAGAACCTACAAACAAAGTCAAACTAAAACACTTGCATTCAGACACAGAATCCATCATGCACCTGGACACCCTTAAGCTTTTCTCTCGAGGTGTAGACTGTGACAATGACACTCCGACTCCCCCAGAACCCCTTCCTCCCTCCCCTCCCATTTCAACATCCCCTGTCTCCCACCCATATAATCTTCGCAACCGTCATACTTCTTGAACCTTCAATCCCTATAGCTGCCAAAAATGTTCTCCACTACCTTCCTTTATTAAATTAATGTTCCATGTACGTTCTCCATGTATATATATATAATGTTCAGATGCCAGCATGTCCTAATTGCATTTATATCTTTTGTACGTTACATTGTAAGTCGCTGGGGCCAGCTCCTTTCACGTGGCCGAGCGTTTATTGTATGCATGTATTGGTTAGAAATTAAACTACATGTAGAATTAGATTAATGCGTAGTTTCTGTGTACGTATGTGTGTGCGTGCGTGCTTTAGCGTGAGTTCCAGAGTTCTAGAAGTCGTTGTACCTGTTAATTAATTGTCATATAAATTGTAATGCGAAAGTTGAGTGAATGGGATATAGATCTTTATTACTATCAAATTTGAAGTTGTCATGTAACTGAAAGTGTGTAAATGTAAAATTCTGTATACAAATGAATAATTAAAATAATTAGATAAATAAAAGTTAGCAACTGTTTTGTGGATCGAATCGGTGCTTGTCACGCAGCACGCCAGATTTTTGTGTGAGCTCGTTCTGTACGCATCAGTGCATTTTCCGTGACTGTGGTGAAGAGTGTGAAGACGAAGTTGTTCCTTACTCCTACAATATATTAACTTTTTGACGTGCAGCGTTTTACTTCACCTTATTGTTAACCGAAAACAATAGATATATATATATCAAAAAGACACAGGGAGGATCTGTCTGCTCTTAAGAAGCTTGACAACATCATTATCACAAAAGCGGATAAAGGTGGCAATATTGTTATTTTAGATCAGTCTGTTTATGTCACGAAAGCCCATGAGTTACTTAATGATTCGGCCACTTACGAAAAAAAAAAATATATATATATATATATATATATATATATACATACATATATCTAATGTATGTATATATATATATATATATATAATGTATATATGCATATATATACATATATATATATATATGTATATGTGTGTGTGTGTGTGTGTGTGTGTGTGTGTGTGTGTGTGCGTGTGTGTGCGTGTATATTATATATATATATATATACATATATATATACATATATATATATATATATATATATATATATATATATATATATACATGTATATACGTATATACATTATATATATATACACACATATAGATATATATATATATATATATACATATACCGTATATATATATATATATATATATATATATATATATGTATATATATATATATATATATATATATATATATATATATATATATATATATATATATATATATATATATATATATACATACATATACCAAGGCTTTTTCCCCCTTCCAAGGGAGGTAGCCAAAAAGGTAAAGGCATAAAAACACTCCCACCCATTTCATCCCTAAATACACTCCACACCCCTCCCACCCTTCCTCTTATCTGAGCACCTCCTGGATGACGGGTCATCCCTGCACCCCGCCCACCGCCCTGGGTCAGAAGCAGTGTCGCAAGACACAGTACATCCACAGCAAGGCCGCTTCATTTAATCGGCGACCCCCCCTCTCCGTCCCCCTTTGCATATAAGGCGAGGACGGGGAGAAATCCCTTCGGGCTGCGTCAAATTTACTCACACATACTACCCCACCCCCACCCCCCCGCCCATTCCTCCTCATGCAGTCACAACATCATCCATATACAACCATTCTCCACTCACCTCTGTCTTCCGTCCTCTCCCTTCCTTCCTCAACAGACATTCCCCTCTTCCCCAAAGCCCCCTTCACCCCATCCATCCACCTCATCCTAGGACGTCCCCTCATGTTCACTCCCTCCACATCTGCCTTCCATACCTCTTTTACTAGTCTTTCTTCACTCATTCTTTCCATGTGTCCAAACCATCCTAATACTCTTTCATCAACCCTATCTCCCAAATCCTTTTTCACCCCTGTTCTCCTCCTCACCTCCTCATTTCTCACTCTATCCAGCCTAGTAACCCCCACCATACTTCTCAGACACCTCATCTCAAACACATTCAAACTCCTTCTCTCTTCTTCTCTTATGTTCCACGTTTCTGCCCCATACAGTGCTGTTGGCACAATCACTCCTTCATACAGTCTCCTCTTCGCATCCATTCCCAAATGTCTATTCCTCATTACACTCTTTAAACCACCAAGGCATTTACTCGCTTCTCTCAATCTACATTCTACCTCCACCTTCACTCCACCTTTTCCTGCTACACTTGCACCCAAGTATCTAAAACTATCCACTTCCTCCAGTCACTCTCCCTTAATGTTCACTTCCAGTCTACTGCCACTTTCACCCCTTGTACATCTCATCACCTTACTTTTACCCACATTTATCTTTAGCTTTCTTCTATCACATACTCTCCCAAACTCTGCCACCAGCTTCCTCAATCCCTCCTCTGACCCTGCCACAAGCGCAGTGTCGTCCGCAAACAACAGCTGGCTCACCTCCCACTTTTCTCCATTTTCTTTAGCCATCTCCAATCCCTGACTCACTACCCTAGCATTCACCTCTCGCACCACCCCATCCATGTATAAGTTGAACAGCCAGGGCGACATAACGCATCCTTGACGAAGTCCCACCTTTACTTCAAACCACTCACTCTCTCCATTTCTAATCCTAACACATGCTCTACTACTCTCATAAAAACTCTTGACAGCTCCCAAAAGCTTTCCTCCTATCCCATAAATCTGCATAACCTCCCACAGTGCCTTTCTGTCTACCCTATCATAAGCCTTTTCCAGATCCATAAAGGCCCAAAAAACATCCTTCCCCTTTCCTATAGCTTTCTCACATATCTGTCATACCACAAAGATCAGATCTACACAACCTCTACCCGTCCTATATCCACACTGTTCCTCACCAATTACTCCTTCTGTTCCTCTCCTAATCCTCTCAATTAAGATCCTCCCATAAGCCTTCCCTACTACACTCAACAGGCTAATCCCTCTGAAATTACTACATTCACACTTGTCCCCTTTTCCCTTGTAAAGAGGAACTATACAGGCACTCCTCCAGTCCTCCGGTACTCTACCCTCTCTCCAGCAAACATTAAATAACCTCACCAACCAGTCCACCATCACTGAACCTCCCTTTTTCAGACATTCTGCATGACATCCATCCAGACCAGGTGCCTTACCTGCTTTCATCATCTTTACAACTGCCTTCACCTCATCCTTCCTTATTCTCCTCCATTCTCCTCATTCATCACTCTCATTTTCTTCGCATTTCCCACTGCAGCTATCTTTCCTTCCCTATCCTCCTTCACATTCAGCAACTCCCTAAAATATTCTGCCCATCTTCCCCTCACTGCCATCTCTTCCATTATCAACTCTCCATCTGTACCTTTTACCTTTTCTTCTCTACTTGATTCGCCTCCTCTTCCTCTCTTAATTTCTTTCCAAAACATCTTTTATATATATATATATATATATATATATATATATATATATATATATATATATATATATTCATTGTATATATGGGCAGGAGATTTTCTCTCAAGCATGTATGGTTAAACTTAATGGCAAGATTATTATTGCAGAGTTTTTTATCTGCCTTTTCTCTTTCTCTGAGAATCTTTTTCCCTTCCACGGGAAGTTGTCTTATAATGTCACCATATGACATTGTTTTGTCAGTTACTTTGGGCATGGCTTTACCAAAGTGAAAAACTGGCCAGAACGCGTTTTCACACTACTTAGTGCTTCATCAGTGGCTAGACTGTGAATATCTGATTGAATTATTGTGTTTATATATTGTTGGTGGTGGTCTGATATTACATTTTGGGGCTTCTGATTGGCTAGTGGGCTGGACTGGGACTCCCAAGCTATTCTACTTCCTCATTGGTCGGCTGTTGTGTGACGTCATCAGTATTGTGCCTTCTTTCAGTGGGCTTAGATCTCCTTACGCTAGGGAGGGCTTCTAAATCCCTACTTTGTATATTAAGATTGGGAGATGTTTCTTTAATAAAGAGAGCTTCGAGGATAGGTAGCCTTCTATGGTCTTGATTTGTTGCCAGCACTTCTGTGTTTTCTATAATATATGGGATAACTATAATATTAATGAAACAGTTAAAGAAAGTGTTAATGAAGCTTATAATAGAATGATGGAGGCACATAAACAAGCTATGATAAGTAAAAACCAAAGAAAATTAGTGAACCTCAATGGAGGTCAACTAAAACACCCTAGACCTTTAGAAGGGTTCACAAATTTGACCAACAAACCCCTTACTACAGACCAAAAAGAACTGCTCAATCTAGGTCTAAACTGCCACATCTTAAAGCCCCCACCCAAACATGGTAAAAGATTAGAATGTGAAATCTTAATAGATAACGTTGAACAGCTAGCTAAACAAAAGAAAATAACAGTTGAGCCCGCTTTCAAAACTGAAATTATTAGCGAGTCTTCCAAACAGAGAGGTAACTTTAAAAGCCAGATTTTAAAAAAGAAACATATAGAAGCAGCCAAACAACTGAAAACAGACCCAGACATTACAATCAGAAAAGCAGACAAAGCTGCCACTTTCGTCTTAATAAACACAGAAGAATACTTACAAAAAATGGATGAAATCCTAAACGATGAGACAAAATTTAAGAAGATCTCAAGAGACCCTACAGACTCCCTCAAAAAGAAAATTAATAAACTAGTAGATTGTGCAAACGCGGTTAAAGGAGGCATAAAGCTTCCTAAACCTACAGGCGATTACGAACTAGGTTACTGCTATGGCAATGTTAAAACCCATAAACCCGGCAACAAGCTACGTCCAATTATCTCACAGATACCATTACCAACTTACAAAATTGCCAAAAAACTGGCTAAATCCTCACACCTTACACTCCCGCTGACTACAATGTCAAATCCGCCACTGATTTTCTAGATCTTTTAGCAAACAATAACTCAAAAGGCATTATCGCTTCGTTAGATGCGGAGTCCCTCTATACTAACATCCAAGTTGACCGCACTATTCAATATATAATAGACAGAGTTTATCACAATGATACCACTCCTAACTGTGATATCCCAGAGAAAGTAATGAAAGACCTTTTGGAATGTTGCACCAAAGAAGACCCCTTTATGTGCCCTAGAGGAAATAAATATTGCCAAACCGATGGTGTTGCAATGGGATCACCACTTGGAGTACTTTTTGCTA